>NC_057811.1:346031866-346231455 GCF_018294505.1 Triticum aestivum
AACAATTGATGCTCCTACTTGATTTCTACTTTCGCGGTGTCAAACATCGCGAGTTGCTCAAGGATCATCATGTCTATCCCTGATATGTTATAGTTCATCACGAAGCTCTAATAGCTTGGTGGCAGTGACTATGGAGAACCATCACTATCTCATCTGGAAGATTAACTCCCACTCGATTCAAGTGATTGTAGTACTCAGACAATCTGAGCACATGCTCAATGATTGAGCTTTTCTCCCTTAGTTTGCAGGCTTAAGAAACTTGTCAGAGGTCTCATACCTCTTGACGTGGGCACTAGTCTGAAATCCCAATTTCAGTCTTTGGAACATCTCATATGTTCTGCGACGTTTCAAAACCGTCTTTGGTGCCACAATTTTAAACCGTTAGCATCACACACTGAACTATCACGTAGTCATCAAAACGTGTATGTCAGACGTTTCGCAACATCTACAGACGACGCTCGAGGTTCAGCACACCGAGCGGTGCATTAAGGACATAAGCCTTCTGTGCAGCAATGAGGACAATCCTCAGTTTACGGACCCAGTCCGCATAATTGCTACTATCAACTTTCAACTAAATTTTCTCTAGGAACATATCTTAGTAGCACTAAAGCGTAAGCTACGACATTATTTGCAAAGACCTTTTGACTATGTTCATGATAATTAAGTTCATCTGATTATTTAATGAACTCCCACTTAGATAGACATCCCTCTAGTCATCTAAGTGATACATGATCCGAATCGACTAGGTCGTGTCCGATCATCACGTGATATGGACTAGTCATCATCGGTGAACATCTCCATGTTGATCATATCTACTATACGACTCATGTTCGACCTTTCGATCTCTTGTGTTCCGAGGCCATGTCTGTACATGCTAGGCTCGTCAAGTCAACCTAAGTGTTTTCCTTGTGTTCCGAGGCCATGTCTGTACATGCTAGGCTCGTCAACACCCGTTGTATGCGAACATTAGAATCTATCACACCCGATCATCACGTGGTGCTTCGAAACAACGAACCTTCGCAACGGTGCACAGTTAGGGGGAACACATCTCTTGAAATTTTTGTGAGGGATCATCTTATTTATGCTACCGTCGTTCTAAGCAAATAAGATGTAAACATGACAAACATCACATGCAAATCATAAAGTGACATGATATGGCCAATATCACCTTGCGCCTTTTGATCTCCATCTTCGAGGCGCGGCATGATCACCTTCGTCACCGGCATGACACCATGATCTCCATCATCATGATCTCCATCATCGTGTCTTCATGAAGTTGTCTCGCCAACTATTACTTCTAATACTATGGCTGACGGTTAGCAATAAAGTAAAGTAATTACATGGCGTTTTTCATTGACACGCAGGTCATACAATAAATTAAGACAACTCCTATGGCTCCTGCCGGTTGTCATACTCATCGACATGCAAGTTGTGATTCCTATTACAAGAACATGATCAATCTCATACATCACATATATAATTCATCACATCCTTTTGGCCATATGACATCACATAGCATACCCTGCAAAAACAAGTTAGACGTCCTCTAATTGTTGTTGCATGTTTTACATGGCTGCTATGGGTTTCTAGCAAGAACGTTTCTTACCTACGCAAAAGCCACAATGGTGATATGCCAATTGCTATTTACCCTTCATAAGGACCCTCTTCATCGAATCCGATCCGACTAAAGTGGGAGAGACAGACACCCGCTAGCCACCTTATGCATCAAGTGCATGTCAATCGGTGGAACCTGTCTCACGTAAGAGTACGTGTAAGGTCGGTCCGGGCCGCTTCATCCCACAATGCCGCCGAATCAAGATAAGACTAGTAACGGTAAGCAAATTGAACAAATCATCGCCCACAACTAATTTGTGTTCTACTCGTGCATAGAATCTACGCATAGACCTGGCTCATGATGCCACTGTTGGTGAACGTAGCAGAAATTCAAAATTTTCCTACGTGTCTCCAAGATCAATCTAGGAGATGCTAGCAACGAGAGGGGAGGAGTGCATCTACATACCCTTGTAGATCGCGAGCGGAAGCGTTCAAGAGAACGGGGTTGATGGAGTCGTACTCGTCGTGATCCAAATCACCGATGATCCTAGCGCCGAACGGACGGCACCTCCGCGTTCAACACACGTACGGAGCGGGCACGTCTCCTCCTTCTTGATCCAGCAAGGGGGGAGGAGAAGTTGATGGAGATCCAGCAGCACGACGGCGTGGTGGTGGAAGTAGCGGGATCCCGGCAGGGCTTCGCCAAGCGCAAGCGGGGAGGAAGAGGTGTCACGGGAGGGAGGGAGGCGCCAGGGCTTGGGGTGCTGCTCCCATGCGCCTCCCCACTATATATAGGGGTGGAGGGGGCTGGTTTCTTGCCCTCCAAGTCCATTGGGGCGTTGGCAAAGGTGGGGGAAAGAAATCCCATCATTTCCCTTCCCCACCGATTGTTATCCCCCTTTTTTAGGGATCTTGATCTTATCCCTTCGGGATATGATCTTATTCCTTCTAAGGTGGGATCTTGGTGCGCCTTGACCAGGGGTGTGGGGCCTTGCCCCCACTACCCACGTTCATGTGGGTCCCCCATGCAGGTGGGCCCCACTTCAGAACCTTCTAGAACCTTCCCGGTACAATACCGAAAAATCCCGAACATTTTCCGGTGGCCAAAATAGGACTTCCCATATATAAATCTTTACCTCCGGACAATTCCGGAACTCCTCGTGACGTCTGGGATCTCATCCGGGACTCCGAACAACTTTCGGTTAACCGCATACTAATATCTCTACAACTCTAGCGTCACCGAACCTTAAGTGTGTAGACCCTACGGGTTCGGGAGACATGTAGACATGACCGAGACATTTCTCCGGTCAATAACCAACAGCGGGATCTGGATACCCATCTTGGCTCCCACATGCTCCACGTTGATCTCATCGGATGAACCACGATGTCGAGGATTCAATCAATCCCGTATACAATTCCCTTTGTCAATCGGTACGTTACTTGCCCGAGATTCGATCGTCGGTATCCCAATACCTTGTTCAATCTCGTTACCGGCAAGTCACTTTACTCGTACCGTAATGCATGATCCCGTGACCAAACACTTGGTCACATTGAGCTCATTATGATTATGCATTACCGAGTGGGCCCAGAGATACCTCTCCGTCATACGGAGTGACAAATCCCAGTCTCGATTCGTGCCAACCCAGCAGACACTTTCGGAGATACCCGTAGTGCACCTTTATAGCCACCCAGTTACGTTGTGACGTTTTGTACACCCAAAGCATTCCTACGGTATCCGGGAGTTTCACAATCTCATGGTCTAAGGAAACGATACTTGACATTAGAAAAGCTCTTAGCAAACGAACTACACGATCTTGTGCTATGCTTAGGATTGGGTCTTGTCCATCACATCATTCTCCTAATGATGTGATCCCGTTATCAATGACATCCAATGTCCATGGTCAGGAAACCATAACCATCTATTGATCAACGAGCTAGTCAACTAGAGGCTTACTAGGGACATGTTGTGGTCTATGTATTCACACATGTTGTAACACCCCGCATGTAACTTTCCATATTTGTAACTCCGACTCTTGCCATTTTCGGCTATGTGCTATGATATTCCCTTCGTGGTCGGGTTTTGTTTTTCGTTTTTGCATTTTTTTTCATGTCATGCATTTTCATATCATGTCATCATGTGCATTGCATTTGTATACGTGTTCGTCTCATGCATCCGAACATTTTCCCCGTTGTCCGTTTTGCAATCCGGCGCTCCTATCTCCTCTGGCGCATCCCTCTTGTTTTCTTTCATGAGCGGGTGTCAAACTTTCTCGGAATGGACCGAGGCTTGTCAAGTGGCCTTAATATACCACCCGGAGACCACCGGTCAAGTTTCGTTCCATTTGGAGGTCGTTTGGTACTCCAACGGTTAACCGGGCATCCGCAAGTCCATTGAGTGTCCAGCAAAACCCCCCTAAAAACCAGCCCAAAACCCACCAAACTCTCTTCCATGCTCTAGGTCGTTCGATCACGATCGTGTGGGCGAAAACCGCACCTCATTTGGAGCCTCCTAGCTCCCTCTAGCTATAAAAGAGCATCCCCTCCCGAAACGAATCGCAGTCGAACCCTAGCATTTTCCCTCGCGCCGCGCCGGACGTGTCCGTACGACGGCCGGACAAAGCCGCCGCCGCCTCCAGCCACTCGCGAGCCGCCACGTCAGCGCGTCGGATCTCCCACCGCGCCGCCGCCCGACGCGCCTCCCGCGTGAGCCCGCGCCCGCCGCCGCCGCCTCCGCGCCGCCTGCCGGCTCCCTCCGCCGCCGCTCCCGCGTCGGCCGGCCCCGCCGTCGCCCCGCCTCCCACCGCCGCCGACGTCGCCGGCCGCCGCCCGAGGCCGCGCCTTCCCCTCCGGCCTCCTCCTCCGACGCCGGCCCCGCCATCCTCTCCCCCGCCATCGCCGTCTCCTCTCGCTCCGGCGGCCGGAGAGCCCGAGCCCGATCGGATCTGAACGAGACCTGTGAGCGTTGACTTTTTCCGAGCCTCCAAATTTGCTAAGTCTTTGATATTTCACAGCATATTGCCATGTTTATCAGTGCATAACTTCTTGCATGTAGCTCCGATTCGTGCGTGTAATATGTCAAATTGTTCGCCTCGTGATGCTCTACATTTTGTTCAATTGCACCATGTTCATTAGAGGTCATCTTGATGCCCAAATCTCTGTTGCAAGAGGGCTAGTTGCTGTTATCTGCTGGTTCTTATCAGAACTTGGAGATTTGTCTTTTTTGTATCATTTAATCTGTGCATCTTATGGGCATGAGCTCTACATGTGTTTTGTTGTATGCCATGCCATCTTTCCAAGAGTGTATGCCATGTATTTTTGTGATCTCTGTGGTGACTAGCACAAGCATGCAAAGTAGGCTCCGTAATGTTTCTGATTTCAGGGACTTAGTGATTTCTCTAAGTCCTCGTCTGCTGTTATTTTGTTGCCATGTAAACTTGATGCTACAGAGAGATCCATGCATATTTTGGAGATGTTCAGTAAGGATGTTTTGTAGCTATTGTTGTAATTGATCCATTCCTGCCTTTTTTTTGCAATTATGGAGTGCCATAGCATGACTCAATCTTGCTCTATTTTTGCTATAAAATATTTCTGGCAGATTCTCAACATGATATGCAATTTTTCCAAGCTTATTGTAGTTGATCCGTACATGCTCTGCTTTTGTTCTTGCCATGGATAGCTTTATAAACATGCCATCTTGCTGTAGGTATTCTCGGTTGTCATGCATTGCTCTGTAGTGAGTGCATCAAGCTCACAAAGAGGCCTACGTATTATTGTTTCTGCCATGCTCTGTTTTTCTGCCAAGTCTGAAACCTGATAATGAAACTTGCTATGTTCACATGCTTGCCATCATATCTTCTGGTCCCTTTTGGCTTATGGTCAGTAAGGGACTTTTGTCACATGCATTTAGTAGAATACTGCCATGCCTTGTTTTGCTATGTTAAGTTTCTGTAGCATGTTGATTTCGTGCTCTGAATATTGCTACCTGATGCTGTTTTCTGCCATGTCCAGTTTTTCACCAAGTCTGTGATCCTGTTATCTTTTGCACTTTTTCCATGCTTGTTTGAGCTCGATATGTTGTGATCTAGCCGTAGCTCAGTGTTCATATTTTGTCAAGAATCTCCTGTAGATTACTGTCATATGCTTTGTTGCTATGTTGGAGTGCTGTAGCATTGTTGCTTGTTGCATTTTAAGTGCTATCATGTTGTTTATTGCAGATTCATGTCATTCTTGTTTTGCTTGCCATTTGCAAACCGTGCATCCGTTTCCGGTGATCTTTATATCGATTTCGACCGAAATTATCTCACCTTTCCAGTGGCATGCTTGGGTTGCCAAGTTACTGCCTTGTTCATCATTTTCCTTCTGGAGCACGCATACGCATCGCATATCATATCTTGCATATCATACATGTTTTGCATCATGTTGTTTGTGCATTTCTCGTGGTTGATTGTGGTTCCGTTTGCTTGTGTTCTTGTCTTGGGTAGAGCCGGGAGACGAGTTCGTAAACGAGAAACCTGTTGAGTACGCTTATGAGGATCAAGCTTTCGACAACTCTGAGAACCTTGCAGGCAAGATGACCACCCCTCGAAATCACTTCTATCTTTGCTTTGTTAGTTGTTCGCTCTATTGCCATGCTGCGCTACCTATCACTTGCTATATCATGTCCCCCATTTTGCCATGTCAGCCTCTAACCATCCTTTTCTAGCAAACCGTTGTTTGGCTAAGTTACCGCTTTTGCTCAGCCCCTCTTATAGCGTTGCTAGTTGCAGGTGAAGTTGAAGTTTGTTCCATGTCGGAACATGGATATGTTGGGATATCACAAAATCTCTTATTTAATTAATGCATCTATATATTTGGTAAAGGGTGGAAGGCTCGGCCTTATGCCTGGTGTTTTGTTCCACTCTTGCCGCCCTAGTTACTGATATACCGGTATTATGTTCCTTGAGTTTGCGTTCCTTACGCGGTCGGGTGATTTATGGGACCCCCTTGACAGTTCGCCTTGAGTAAAACTCTTCCAGCAAGGCCCAACTTTGGTTTTACCATTTGCCGCCTAAGCCTTTTCCCCCGGGTTTTCGCGAGCCCGAGGGTCATCTTTATTTAAACCCCCGGGCCAGTGTTCCTCTGAGTGCTGGTCCAAACTAGAGCCACTTGCAGCGCCACCTTGGGGAAACTCGAGGATTGGTTTTAGCTGTACGTAGTGTTCATCCGGTGTGCCCTGAGAACGAGATATGTGTAGCTCCTATCGGGATTTGTCGGCACATTCGGGCGGCTTTGCTGGTCTTGTTTTACCATTGTCGAAATGTCTTGTAAACCGGGATTCCGAGACTGATCGGGTCTTTCCGGGAGAAGGTTTATCCTTCGTTGACTGTGAGAGCTTATGATGGGCTAAGTTGGGACACCCCTGCAGGGTATTATCTTTCGAAAGTCGCGCCCGCGGTTATGAGGCAGATGGGAATTTGTTAATGTCCGGTTGTAGAGAACTTGTCACTTGACCCATTTAAAATACATCAACTGCGTGTGTAGCCGTGATGGTCTCTTCTCGGCGGAGTCCGGGAAGCGAACACGGTCTGTGTTATGTATGACGTAAGTAGGAGTTCAGGATCACTTCTTGGTCATTGCTAGTTGACGACCGCTCCATTGCTTCTCTTCTCGCTCTCTTTTGCGCAAGTTAGCCACCACATATGCTTATTGCCGCTGCAGCTCCACATAATTACACCATCCGTTCCTATAAGCTTAAATAGTCTTGATCTCACGGGTGTGAGACTGCTGAGTCCCCGTGACTCACAGATTCTACCAAAACAGTTGCAGGTGCCGACGATGCCAGTGCAGATGATGGGGTCGATCTCAAGTGGGAGTTCGACGAGGAACGTGGTCGTTACTATGTGTCTTTTCCTGATGATCAGTAGTGGAGTCCAGTTGGGACGATCGGGGATCTAGCATTTGGGGTTGTCTTATTTTCATTTGGATTTTGACCGTAGTCGGTCTATATGTTTGTATTTTGGATGATGTATGAGATATATTTATGTATTGTGTGAAGTGGCGATTGTAAGCCAACTCTTTATCCCATTCTTGTTCATTACATGGGATTGTGTGAAGATGACCCTTCTTGCGACAAAACCACTATGCGGTTATGCCTCTAAGACGTGCCTCGACACGTGGGAGATATAGCCGCATCGTGGGCGTTACACATGTATTACGGTTTCTAGTTAATACAATTATAGCATGAACAATAGACATTTATCATGAACAAGGAAATGCAATAATAACCATTTATTATTGCCTCTAGGGCATATTTCCAACAGTATTTGCATGTGAAAGTTCTCTTCCTTGTACTAATTATTCGTGAATTGCTTGTAAGACCAATATTGTGATTGTCAAGCCTCAAAAGATTTCACTTTATAAACCCAATGTGAAGCTACCACTAGGCATGATATGATTTCAAATTCATGGCATTCAATTTATTCAACAATTTACTCATAGGATATAAGTGAAGCACAAGAGTGAATGACAAGCTACTCCAAAAAGATATAAGTGAAGATCATGAGAGTAGTTAAGTAAATAGGTAGCTAATTGAGGACTCTCTCTTATTAAAAAAAATTAGATCTAAGAATTTTATTAAAACAGCAAGCAAAACAAAACAAAATGACATTTCAAGAATAGCACACATCATGTGAAGAAGTAAAAACTTAGGCTCAACCGATACTAACCGATAATTGTTGAAGAAGAAAGGTGGGATGCCTACCGGGGCATCCCCAAGCTTAGATGCTTGAGACCTCTTGAAATATTATCTTGGGGTACCTTAGGCATCCCCAAGCTTTAGCTTTTGTGTCTACTTAATTCCTTTTATATCACGGTTTTCCTAAATCTCAAAAACTTCATCCACACAAAACTCAACAAGAACTCGTGAGATAAGTTAGTATAAACCAATGAAAAAACCTTATCATTCTCTACTGTAGCAAATCACTAAAATTATTATTCAACATTGCATACTAAATTCCTCTTCATATTTAATACTCATATCCTCAAATAGAATCATTAAACAAGCAAACATATGCAAACAATGCAAACATAACAAAAATCTGCCAAAACAGTACAGTCTGTAAAGAATGCAAGAGTATCAATACTTCCCTAACTCCAAAAGTTATGAAAATTTCCCACACTGTAGAAAATTTATCAGATCTTATTTTGCAAAAAGTTTCAACATTTTATCACATTCTGACTTTTCTAGGGAATTTTTGCAACATCGATAAACTTTCTGTTTTGAAACAGCAACATGTAGACTTGCAAAATAAGCATGACAAAGGCTATACTTGATATTTTTATTGAAAAGAAAGATGCAAAATATTATTCTAAATAACAGCAAGCAAATCCTACAAAATTAAATGATGCTCCAAGCAAAACACATATCATGTGACGAACGAAAACATAGGTCCAAGTGAGGTTACCGATAATGTTGAAGACGAAAGAGGGGATGCCTTCCGGAGCATCCCCAAGCTTAGTTGCTTGGATATTCCTTGGATATTAACTTGGGGTGCCTTGGGCATCCCCAAGCTTAGGGTATTGTCACTCCTTATTCTCCCCATATCGATATCTCACCCAAAACTTGAAAACTTCAATCACACAAAACTTAACGGAACTTCGTGAGATAGGTTAGTATGAGAAAGAGCAAACCATTCCACTTTGGTACTGCGAAAGACAAGATTCATAATTGTTCTCACACAATGCCTACTGTAGCATATCATTTCCACAATTTATATTGAGCAATGTAAGCCATAGAAACTAGAAAACAAGCAAACTACTCATTAAAAACAGAATCTGTCAAAAACAGAACAGTCTGTAGTAATTTGTACTAAAACCATATTTCTGCTACTCCAAAAATTCTGAACAATAGGACAACCTAGAGAAATTGTGTATCTATCACCTATAAAAATTTCAGAATTTTTTCACGTTCCAGTAAAATATAAGAATTTCTGCACTGGACGCAAAAGTTTCTGTTTTTGCACAGATTCAAGTCAACTATCATCCACACTATCCCAAAGGCTTTACTTGGCACTTTATTGAAACAGAAGCAATAAAACATGATTACTACAGTAGCTTAATCATCTTAACACACAAAAACAGTAGATAAAATTGTTGGGTTGTCTCCCAACAAGCGCTTTTCTTTAACGCCTTTTAGCTAGGCATGATGATTCCAATGATGCTCACATTAAAGATAAGAATTAAAACATAACAAGAGTATCATGAAGCATATTACTAGAACATTTAAGTCTAACCCACTTTCTATGCATAGGGATTTTGTGAGCAAATAACTTATGGCAACAAGAATCAACTAGCATAGGAAGGCAAAACATGCATAACTTCAAAACTTTCAACATAAAGAGAGGAAACTTGATATTATTGCAATATGTAAAAGCATAATTTCCTCCCTCATAATAATTTTCAGTAGCATCATGAAGAAATTCAACAATATAACTATCACATAAAGCATTATTTTCATGATCCACAAGCATAAAATTTTTATTACTCTCCACATAAGCAAATTTATTCTCATGAATAATAGTGGGAGCAAACTCAACAAAATAACTATCATGTGATTGGAAATTAAAATCATGATGACAAGTTTCATGGTTATCATTATTCAATATAGCATACATGTCATCACCATAATCATCATATATAGGAACTTTGTTGTCATAATCAATTGCAACCTCCTCCAAAATAGTGGATTCATCATTAATTAAAGTCACAACCTCTCCAAATCCACTTTCATCAATATAATCATCATAAATAGGAGGCATGAAATCATCATAATAAATGTTCTCATAAAAACTTGGAGGACTAAAAATATCATATTCGTCAAATATAGCATCCCCAAGCTTATGGCTTTGCATATCATTGGCATCATGGATATTCAAAGAATTTATACTAACAACATTGCAATCATGCTCATCATTCAAATATTTGTGCTAAACATTTTATTGACTTCTTCTTCTAACAATTGAGCACAATTTTCCGATCCATCATTTTCAAGAAAGATATTATAAATATTATCAATAATATGATGCAACCTCAATTCCATTTTTTATGTAGTTTTATTTTATAAACCAAACTAGTGATAAAACAAGAAACTAAAAGATTCAATTGCAAGATCTAAAGATATACCTTCAAGAACTCACCTCCCCGGCAACGGCGCCAGAAAAGAGCTTGATGTCTACTACGCAACTTTATTCTTGTAGACTCGTGTTGGGCCTTCAAGCGCAGAGTTTTATAGGACAGTAGCAATTTTCGCTCAAGTGGATGACCTAAGGTTTATCAATCCGTGGGAGGCGTAGGATGAAGATAGTCTCTCTCGAACAACCCTGCAACCAAATACAAGAAATCTCTTGTGTCCCAAACACACCCAATACAATGGAAAATTGTATAGGTGCACTAGTTAGGCGAAGAGATGGTGATAAAAGTGTAATATGGATGGTAGAAATATATTTTTATAATCTGAATAAATAAAAACAGCAAGGCAGCAATCGATAAAAGTGAGCACAAACGGTATTGCAATGCTTGAAAATGAGGCCTAGGGTCCGTACTTTCACTAGTGCAATCTCTCAACAATGCTAATATAATTGGATCATATAATCGTCCCTCAACGTGCAACGAAGAATCACTCCAAAGTCCTATCTAGCAGAGAACATACGAAGAAATCGTTTGTAGGGTACGAAACCACCTCAAAGCTATTCTTTCCGATCGATCTATCCAAGAGTTCATACTAAAATAACACCAAATAATTTTAGATTCATAATACTCAATCCGACACAAAGAACCTCAAAGAGTTTCCCAAGATTTCTACCGGAGAAACAAAAGACGAGAATGTGCATCAACCCATATGCATAGATTACCCCAATGTCACCGCGGGAATCCGCAAGTTGAATGCCAAAACACATATCAAGTGAATCAATATGATACCCCATTGTCAAAGGGAAAAACTCAATTCATCACAACAACATAGAGAGGGGAAAACACCATATGATCCGACTATATTAACAAAGCCCGCAATACATCAAGATCGTGACATCTCAAGAACACGAGAGAGAGAGAGAGATTAAACACATAGCTACTGGTACAAACCCTCAGCCCCGAGGGTGGACTACTCCCTCCTCATCGTGGTGGCCGCCGGGCTGATGAAGATAGCCACCAGAGATGATTCCCCCCTCTGGCAGGGTGCCGGAATGGGGTCTAGATTGGTTTTCGGTGGCTATAGAGGCCTGTGGCGGCGGAACTTCTGATCTAGGTTAACCCCGAGGGTTTTCGGAATATTTGGGAAAATTTATAGGGTAAAGAGGGGGTCCGGGAGGCCGCCGAGGTGGGCACAACCCACCTGGGCGTGCCCTGGTGGGTTGTGCCCCCCTCGAGGCACCCCCCAGGTGCTGCTCTGGCCCATCGGGAGTCTTCTAGTCCATAAAAAATCCACAAAAAGTTTTGCGGTGTTTGGACTCCGTTTGATATTGATTTCCTGCGATGTAAAAAACAAGCAAAAAATAGCAACTGGCACTGGGCACTGGGTCAATAGGTTAGTCCCAAAAAATGATATAAAGTTGCTATAAAATGATTGTAAAACATCCAAGAATGATAATAAAACAGCATGAATACTTCATAATGTATAGATACGTTGGAGACGTATCAGTGGGTAGATCGGTGCTTGGGTGATTTTCTTACTTGAACAAGCCTCCCACTTATGATTAACCCCTACGCAAGCATCCGCAACTACGAAAGAAGTATTAAGATAAAATCTAACCATAGCATTAAACATATGGATCCAAATCAGTCCCTTACGGAATAGCGCATAAACTAGGGTTTAAGCTTCTGTCACTCTAGCAACCCATCATCTAATAATTACTCCACAATGCATTCCATTAGGCCCGAAGATGGTGAAGTGTCATGTATTCGACATTCACATAACACCACTAAGGGAATCACAACATACATATCATCAAAATATCGAACACATATCAAATTCACATGATTACTTGCAACATGACTTCTCCCGTGGCCTCAAGAACAAAGGCAACTTATCACAAATAATATTCATGCTCAAGATCAGAGGGATATTAAATAGCATAATGGATCCGAACATATAATCTTCCACCAAATAAACCATCTAGCATCAACTACAAGATGTAATACCAATCTGAGGTTCTAGTACAAAGATTGAACACAAGAGATGAACTAGGGTTAGAGATGAGATGGCATTGTTGAAGATGTTGATGAAGATTGGCCTCCCAAAGATAAGAGGGTTGTTGGTGATGACGATGGCTTCTATTTCCCCCTTCGGGAGGGAAGTTCCCCCGATGGAATCGCTCCGCCGGAGGGCAAAAGTGCTCCTGTCCAAGTTCCACCTCGAGACGGCGGCGCTCCCTCCCGAAAGTCCTCCCCTTATTTTTTCTAGGTCAAAAGACCTTATATACCAGAAGATGGGCACCAGAGGTGGGCCTGGGTGCCCACTACCCACTAAGGCGCACCTGGGGGGCCTGGCGCGCCCTGGTGTCTTGTGGACACCTGGCAGCCCCCATCTGGTAGTTCTTTCCTCCAATATCTATTATATATTCCAAAATAATTCTCCGTAAAATTTTAGCTCATTTGGAGATGTGCAGAATAGGTATCTCTGACATAGCTTTTTCAGGTCCAGAACTTCAGCTGCCGGTATTCTCCCTCTTTGTGTAAACCTTGCATATTATGAGAGAAAAGGCATTAGAATTACTCCATAAAGTGTTATAAAGCATAAAACATTATAAATAAAAGTAGTAAAACATGATGCAAAATGGACATATCAGAATGTCACTAAGGACATGATCCAAGTCAACGTTGGTGCACCGGATGGGCACAACCGAGCTCTTGTGAAAGTTGGTGCATAGCCCCGTGATATCACCGAAGCCCTTCAAAATGGTGGAGAGGTTGTCAATGTCTCTCTTGATAGGGGCCATGAAAATGGCAGCGTCATCAGCATATAAGGAGGTTCTCATCATAGCACCTCGTCCCCGAATCTTGTGAAGGAGGCCCTTCCTAGTTGTCAGGTCAAGTATTTGGTGAAGCGGATCAATTGCGAGGACGAATAGCAGCGGAGAGATCGGGTCCCCTTGCCTAAATCCGCGACCATGTTTGATGGGAGGTCCGGGCAGACCATTGAGCAGGAAGCATGAGGAAGAGGTGCAAAGCAGAGTTGCAAGAGGTTGAGGATGAGTTCTCATTTGACAGAGTCGAAGGCTTTTTTATGTCAGGCTTGAAAAGAAGGGTGGGGGTCTTGCGCTTGTGAAGGCGACGAGCAAAATTCTGCACATACATGAAGTTGTCATGAATGCTTCTTTTTTTAATGAAGGCGCTTTGGCTGTTGGAGACGAGGGCATTCATATGAGGGGCGAGCCGTGAAGAGAGCACCTTAGCAATGATTTTGCCGATGGCATGAATGAGGCTTATGGGCCTATAGTCAGGTATGCCCTCCGCGCCGTCCTTCTTGGGCAAGAGCACAACATTGGCGGAGTTCAACCATTGAAGGTTGGACGTGTGGAGGGAGTCAAACCGATGGATGACTCTCATGATGTCATGTTTGACGACGTCCCAACATTTCTTGAAAAAGATGCCCGTGAAGCCGTCCGGGCCGGGCGCCTTGTCACTTGGCATCTCCTTAATGGCCTCCCAAACCTCCTCTTCGATTATAGTGTCATCCAGGGTGTGCAGATCGACCAGCTGCACGTTGAGCTCCTCCCAATTGAAGTCAAGATTGCTCGTGTCTCCCTTCCTCATGACCTCAGAGATGTGGTCATGGATGATCTTTTCTTTTTCTCGATGGTCAGTAACCCATCCATTCACGAGTTTGATGCAGTGAAAGAACTTTGTGTTTGCATCACCTTCTTTGAGATTGCAATCCGAGTGCATTGGCTCTTTCTGGCCCTCTGGAGCTGCGAGTTTCAGTACTACAAGGTGCATGGCATCTTCGATCGGCACGAGTAACAGGGCATTGCTCCAGGGCTGTGATTATTTCTTCGGGAATTGTTGGTTTCGGGTCAGCCTAAAAGCTGCGATGTGGAATGGTTTGAAGCAGAACTATAGAAGTATCATGCATGGAGTAACTGGGGAGATATATACCTTGTTTTGCCTTCGCTGCTGCTGGTAATGCTGCAAATAAGACTAGGACATGGCAGGATCGACACTTATAGTATACGTATATTTTACCGAAGGACAAAGCATTGTGTGGCACCATGTTGATGTGTTATTTGCGCTCGTGGGTACAAATTGCTCCACGTTTTGCATAATCATTGCAGTGGAGAGCCCCTATTCAACCATGAAAATTCTAAATGTTCGCGAGTTTAAAAAATTATCGTGATTTTGAAAAATGTTCATGAATTTCAAAAAATATTTATCAATTCAATAAATATTCGTGAGTTTGAAAAATGTTCAAGCGTTTTAAAAAGTTTGTGAATTTTAAACATGCTCACAGACTTCAAAAAGTTTGTGAAATCAATAAATGTTTGTGAATTTGAAAATAAATTTTAAATTTCAAAGAATGATCACGAAGACATAAAATGCTCAGGAAGTTAAAAAATGTGTGCAAGATCAAAAAATGTTCACGAAATTCAATTTTTTACAAATTTCAAACAATTTTCTGAGTTTTATATTGTTCACGAATTTTAAGAATGTGCACAGATTATTTTAAATGAATTATAATTTTTTTCTTGATCTTCAGAAAAATGAATTTGATTTTTTTTCATGATTTTTAAAAAAAGTTCTCCAATTGAAAAATTGTTCGCAATTTTCAGAAAAGTTAATGAATTATAAAAATTTCAAAAATTTCAAAAAGAGAAGAATATAAAAGGAAAAACCATAATAAGAAAACAGACAAAGAAGACACAGAAACAGAATAACGGTCGGCCCATTACCACGGATGAGTGTGTGGGTTAGGGCAATATCCCCCAACCTACCCAAGGTAAATTTAACTATGTAGCAAATAGTTAATGAGGATAGAAATATTTATGGTAACGTAATATGTTACTGTAATATAACGTATCCCCAGGAAAAATGAGCTTACATTTAAATAAATAATATCTTGCTATACACATATATTATCACTCATTACGAAGATATTAACATAAACTAGCAATATATGCATGTTACTGATCTAAGTTACTTCTCACTATGATATGACTAGTTTCATGTCGTTGGGCTGAGATAGATGCATGCCGGGCCCTGTATTTTTAAACCACAGGAATTCTCTGTTTTTACAAGTTTTGGAGTGTGTCATGTTAATAGCTAAGTTACTGAAGCCTAGAATATTGGATTGAGATTTATTAGTTGCTGGAATACCCTGAGCGATAACATGACACACGATTACAGCTATGTATCGCGTGCGACACTTGAAATCGCGTCGCTCACACCTCAGCTCGAGTGCTTGCTCGTGTCGCTCGCTCCATAGGCCTGGCCTAGCGTGCCACAGCAGCTACGAATGACCGCACGCATGACCGTTCATTTTCTTTATTTTTTTAATATTTTCTTTTAAATCTAAGCGGTTTTTTAAAATTTAAAAAAATGTTCACAAATTCAAAAAAAGAATTCAATAAAATGTTTCAGAGTTTGAAAAAAATGATCGCAAATTCAAAAAATGTTCATCAATTAAAAAATATTCATGAATTCAAAAATGTTTGTGAATCAAAAAATACACGGATTCATAAAATGTCCACAAATTTGAGAAATGTTGATGAATTCCGGAAATGTTCATGAAAAGAAAAAAAAGTGTTCATAAAGAGTATTAGGCACTGTCAGTCCATTTTAACTAGATGATTTTTGCTATTCCCCTAAAAAGAGATGTTTTTTGCTATTTTACGTGGCTTTGTTGTATTGGACGCTTGAACCATGAGTGGGTGCACACGCTTGAACCATGATGTATTGGACGTGGCTTTGTTGTTCACCTCGAATAAAGATGGTTGACCTGCTATTTTTTTCCCAAGCGTGTGCACCCACCCATATGAGTTCGCGTACGCCCTTGGCCAACGTGCGGGTTGTTTGAACTGTATGCGCTGGGTGTGCCCGGGCGGACATTCACGGGATGTGCGTTGGGGCGTCGTGCCAGTGATGTGGGCATAGCTATTATAAAAACGTCTGCAAATATTAAACAACAAATTAATAATCAGATATTTTTGTTCCTTAGTAAATATTATTCAATTATAAAGAATACGATATTATTTTTCTTGTACTCAATAACGAAGGATTTGAAGAATATGTACCAGAAAGAAATATGCGCAGATAAAAGACATAGCGGCTAGTAGCACCAGGCGCAGTACAAGCAAAAATTTGCTCCACCTTGAGTCAACCACGTGCTGTACCATGCATGCTAATTATAAATTCAAGGAAGTGGCCCGTAGGCCCATATGTGGCAGCGCTAATTGGAGTTTTCATATGCCAACACAAGTCCACAAGTCCACAGGGGATCAAGGAGGTGGGCCTCCATGCGGTGTCACGTCGGCCAGGTTTTGCACGGGCGCACCGGACATCGAGGCGGCGTCAGGCTCTCCTGTAGTAAATAGCTGGGATCTATTTTGCCTCAAAAACGATTAGCTGGGGGTTAGACTCAGGTTTTGTTTAGAAAAATTTAGCTATTATTATTTTTATTTGTCTTCGCTAGTAGCAGCTAGTGCGACCGTTAAGACATTCTATTGGAATACCATCTTATGAGATTTATTTCATCTAGCATATTCGCAATTTCAGATTGCTTGTCTATCATTTTCTTACATGTTCTTCGATTTGCTTGCAGGAAAAATTCTTCGTGGATATGTCGATCGCACCGTTGGCTCGGTCAATAACGCAGTGAAGTTGGTTCAGCGACTATCGTGGATATTAGTCATGTACGGTTCTCTCTGCACGGTTGGTAGCCGGATCATGAGGGTCAAATCCCACAAATCGTAGTTATCACCTCTCGTTGAAAGATCGGGACCCCAGTTCGCATCAACCAACATCATAGATTTGCTGGTGGACTGTTATGTGCGTCGGGTAAAGCCGTTTGGATGGGCAACCGATGTGTTGTTAGTCGGACTGTCTCATTACGGTGCGTCCAGAAATTGCCGGTGGAGGATAAGAGGATTGCTGTTGTGGATCCTAGGGGTTCGTCATGTGGATGGTGTTGAAATATATTGCCCATCTCTCTCCATCAATTCGGGCTGATGAGTGAATTGGTTACGTGCATAAACTAGCAACCAAGAGGTTCAGAGTTCAAAATCCAGTAAAATGCAACAAATAATTGCGGCATGCCCCTGATTCTGCCTTTCTCCATCAGTTTGAACTTATTAGATGGGAAGCGTTCCTTCTCTCCGTAGAGAGCCGCGTGGAGTTATATTGATTGAGCCAAGAAGAGCCCTTGCCGTGGCGTACAAGTTGCACCTGATCGCTAGGATACAGGTGTTGGAAATATGCCCTAGAGGCAATAATAAAAGGTTATTATTATATTTCTTTGTTCATGATAATCGTCTATTGTTCATGCTATAATTGTATTGTCCGGAAATCGTAATACATGTGTGAATACATAGACCACAACGTGTCCCTAATAAGCCTCTAGTTGACTAGCTCGTTGATCAACAGATAGTCATGGTTTCCTGACTATGGACATTGGATGTCATTGATAACGGGATCATATCATTAGGAGAATGATGTGATGGACAAGACCCAATCCTAAGCATAGCATAAAAGATCGTGTAGTTTCATTTGCTAGAGCTTTTCCAATGTCAAGTATCTTTTCCTTAGATCATGAGATCGTGCAACTCCCGGATACCGTAGGAGTGCTTTGGGTGTGCCAAACGTCACAACGTAACTGGGTGACTATAAAGGTGCACTACGGGTATCTCCGAAAGTGTCTGTTGGGTTGGCACGGATCGAGACTGGGATTTGTCACTCCGTGTGACGGAGAGGTATCTCTGGGCCCACTCGGTGATGCATCATCATAATGAGCTCAATGTGACTAAGGCGTTAGTCACGGGATCATGCATTGCGGTACGAGTAAAGAGACTTGCCGGTAACGAGATTGAACAAGGTATTGGGATACCGACGATCGAATCTCGGGCAAGTAACATACCGATTGACAAAGGGAATTGCATACGGGATTGACTGAATCCTCGACACCGTGGTTCATCCGATGAGATCATCGTGGAACATGTGGGAGCCAACATGGGTATCCAGATCCCGCTGTTGGTTATTGACCGGAGAGGCGTCTCGGTCATGTCTGCATGTCTCCCGAACCCGTAGGGTCTACACACTTAAGGTCCGGTGACGCTAGGGTTGTATAGATATATGTATGCGGAAACCCGAAAGTTGTTCGGAGTCCCGGATGAGATCCCGGACGTCACGAGAGGTTCCGGAATGGTCCGGAGGTGAAGAATTATATATAGGAAGTCCAGTTTCGGCCACCGGGAAAGTTTCGGGGGTTACCGGTATTGTACCGGGACCACCGGAAGGGTCCCGGGGGTCCACCGGGTGGGGCCACCTATCCCGGAGGGCCCCGTGGGCTGAAAGTGGAAGGGAACCAGCCCTTAGTGGGCTGGGGCGCCCCCCTTGGGCCTCCCCCCATGCGCCTAGGGTTGGGAACCCTAGGGGGAGTTCCCCCTTGCCTTGGGGGGCAAGGCACCCCTTCCCCCCCTTGTGGCCGCCGCCCCCCCTTGAGATCCCATCTCTTGGGGCCGGCTCCCCCCCCAGGGGGCCTATATAAAGGGGGGGGAGGGAGGGCAGCACACACAGGCTTGGGCGCCTCCCTCCTCCCCTGCAACACCTCTCTCTCTCTCTCTCGCAGAAGCTTGGCAAAGCCCTGCCGAGACCCGCTACATCCACCACCACGCCGTCGTGCTGCTGGATCTCCATCAACCTCTCCTTCCCCCTTGCTGGATCAAGAAGGAGGAGACGTCGCAGCACCGTACGTGTGTTGAACGCGGAGGTGCCGTCCGTTCGGCACTCGGTCATCGGTGATTTGGATCACGGCGAGTACGACTCCGTCATCCACGTTCATTGGAACGCTTCCGCTCGCGATCTACAAGGGTATGTAGATGCACTCCCTTCCCCTCGTTGCTAGTATACTCCATAGATGCATCTTGGTGTATGTAGGAAAATTTTAAAATTATGCTACGATTACCAACAGTGGCATCATGAGCCAGGCCTATGCGTAGTTACTATGCACAAGTAGAACACAAAGCAGTTGTGGGCGTTGAGTTTGCCAATTCTTCTTGCCGCTACTAGTCGTTTCTTGTTTCGGCGGCATTGTAGGATGAAGCGGCCCGGACCGACCTTACACGTACGCTTACGTGAGACTGGTTCCACCGACTGACATGCACTAGTTGCATAAGGTGGCTAGCGGGTGTCTGTCTCTCCTACTTTAGTCGGAACGGATTCGATGAAAAGGGTCCTTATGAAGGGTAAATAGAAATTGGCAAATCACGTTGTGGTCATACGTAGGTAAGAAAACGTTCTTGCTAGAAACCTACAAACCACGTAAAAACTTGCAACAACAATTAGAGGACGTCTAACTTGTTTTTGCAGCAAGTGCTATTTGATGTGATATGGCCAGAAGATGTGATGAATGATATATGTGATGTATGAGATTGATCATATTCTTGTAATAGGAATCACGACTTGCATGTCGATGAGTATGACAACCGGCAGGAGCCATAGGAGTTGTCTTTATTATTTTGCATGACCTGCGTGTCATTGAATAACGCCATGTAATTTACTTTACTTTGTTGCTAAACGCGTTAGCCATACAAGTAGAAGTAATCGTTGGCGTGACGACTTCATGAAGACACAATGATGGAGATCATGATGATGGAGATCATGGTGTCATGCCGGTGACGAAGATGATCATGGTGCCCCGAAGATGGAGATCAAAGGAGCATGATGATATTGGCCATATCATGTCACTATTTGATTGCATGTGATGTTTATCATGTTTTTGCATCTTATTTGCTTAGAACGACGGTAGTGAGTAAGATGATCCCTTATAATAATTTCAAGAAAGTGTTCACCCTAACTGTGCACCGTTGCGAAGGTTCGTTATTTCGAAGCACCACGTGATGATCGGGTGTGATAGATTCTAACGTTCGAATACAACGGGTGTTGACGAGCCTAGCATGTACAGACATGGCCTCGGAACACACGCAATACACTTAGGTTGACTTGACGAGCCTAGCATGTACAGACATGGCCTCGGAACACGGAGGACCGAAAGGTCGAGCATGAGTCGTATAGAAGATACGATCAACATGGAGATGTTCACCGATCTTGACTAGTCCGTCTCACGTGATGATCGGACACGGCCTAGTCGAATTCGGATCATGTTTCACTTAGATGACTAGAGGGATGTCTATCTGAGTGGGAGTTCATTAAATAATTTGATTAAATGAACTTAATTATCATGAACTTAGTCTAAAATCTTTACACTATGTATTGTAGATCAAATGGCCAACGTTGTCCTCAATTTCAACGCGTTCCTAGAGAAAACCAAGCTGAAAGATGATGGCAGCAACTATACGGACTGGGTCCGGAACCTGAGGCTCATCCTCATAGTAGCCAAGAAAGATTATGTCTTAGAAGCACCGCTAGGTGAAGCACCAATCCCAGAGAACCAAGACGTTATGAACGCTTGGCAGCAGCGTGCTGATGATTACTCCCTCGTTCAGTGCGGCATGCTTTAGAGCTTAGAACCGGGTCTCCAAAAGCGTTTTGAGAAACATGGAGCATACGAGATGTTCGAGGAGCTGAAACTGGTTTTTCAAGCTCATGCCCGGGTCGAGAGATATGAAGTCTCCGACAAGTTCTTCAGCTGTAAAATGGAGGAGAACAGTTCTGTTAGTGAGCACATACTCAGAATGTCTGGGTTGCACAACCGCTTGTCTCAGCTGGGAGTTAATCTCCCGGATGACGCGGTCATTGACAGAATCCTCCAGTCGCTTCCACCAAGCTACAAGAGCTTTGTGATGAACTACAATATGCAGGGGATGGAAAAGACCATTCCCGAGGTATATTCAATGCTGAAATCAGCGGAAGGGGAGATCAGAAAAGAACATCAAGTGTTGATGGTGAATAAAACCACTAAGTTCAAGAAGGGCAAGGGTAAGAAGAACTTCAAGAAGGACGGCAAGGGAGTTGCCGCGCCCGGTAAACCAGTTACTGGGAAGAAGTCAAAGAATGGACCCAAGCCCGAGACTGAGTGCTTTTATTGCAAGGGAAGTGGTCACTGGAAGCGGAACTGCCCCAAATATTTAGCGGACAAGAAGAAGGCCGGCAACACCCAAGGTATATGTGATATACAAGTAATTGATGTGTACCTTACCAGTACTCGTAGTAGCTCCTGGGTATTTGATACCGGTGCGGTTGCTCATATTTGTAACTCAAAGCAGGAACTACGGAATAAACGGAGACTGGCAAAGGACGAGGTGACGATGCGCGTCGGGAATGGTTCCAAGGTCGATGTGATCGCCGTTGGCACGCTACCTCTGCATCTACCCACGGGATTAGTTTTAAACCTCAATAATTGTTATTTAGTGCCAGCTTTGAGCATGAACATTGTATCTGGATCTCGTTTAATTCAAGATGGCTACTCATTTAAATCTGAGAATAATGGTTGTTCTATTTATTTGAGAGATATGTTTTATGGTCATGCCCCGCTGGTCAATGGTTTATTTTTGATGAATCTCGAACGTGATGTTACACATGTTCATAGTGTGAATACCAAAAGATGTAAAGTTGATAACGATAGTCCCACATACTTGTGGCACTGCCGCCTTGGTCACATTGGTGTGAAGCGCATGAAGAAGCTCCATGCAGATGGACTTTTGGAGTCTCTTGATTATGAATCATTTGACACATGCGAACCATGCCTCATGGGTAAGATGACCAAGACTCCGTTCTCCGGAACAATGGAGCGAGCAACCAACTTATTGGAAATCATACATACCGATGTGTGCGGTCCAATGAGTGTTGAGGCTCGCGGAGGATATCGCTATGTTCTCACTCTCACTGATGATTTAAGTAGATATGGGTATGTCTACCTAATGAAACACAAGTCTGAAACCTTTGAAAAGTTCAAGGAATTTCAGAGTGAAGTTGAGAATCAACGTGACAGGAAAATAAAATTCTTACGATCAGATCGTGGTGGAGAATATTTAAGTCACGAGTTTGGTGCACACTTAAGGAAATGTGGAATAGTTTCACAACTCACGCCGCCTGGAACACCTCAGAGAAATGGTGTGTCTGAACGTCGTAATCGCACTCTATTGAATATGATGCGATCTATGATGTCTCTTACCGATTTACCGCTCTCATTTTGGGGTTATGCTTTAGAGACTGCCGCATTCACTTTAAATAGGGCTCCGTCGAAATCCGTTGAGACGACACCGTATGAATTATGGTTTGGGAAGAAACCTAAGCTGTCGTTTCTAAAAGTTTGGGGATGCGATGCTTATGTCAAGAAACTTCAACCTGAAAAGCTCGAACCCAAGTCGGAAAAATGCGTCTTCATAGGATACCCTAAGGAAACTATTGGGTATACCTTCTACCTCAGATCCGAAGGCAAGATCTTCGTTGCCAAGAACGGGTCCTTTCTAGAGAAGGAGTTTCTCTCGAAAGAATTGAGTGGGAGGAAAGTGGAACTTGATGAGGTGATAGTCACCCCTTCCGAACCGGAAAGTAGCGCAGCGCGGGAAATTGTTCCTGTGGTGCCTACACCGACTGGAGAGGAAGTTAATGATGATGATCATGAAACTTCAGATCAAGTTACTGAACTTCGTAGGTCCACAAGGACACGTTCCGCACCAGAGTGGTACGGCAACCCTGTCCTGGAAATCATGTTGTTAGACAACGGTGAACCTTCGAACTATGAAGAAGCGATGGCGGGCCCGGATTCCGACAAATGGCTAGAAGCCATGAAATCCGAGATAGAATCCATGTATGAAAACAAAGTATGGACTTTGACTGACTTGCCCGATGAGCGGCGAGCCATAGAAAACAAATGGATCTTTAAGAAGAAGACGGACGCAGATGGTAATGTGACCATCTACAAAGCTCGACTTGTCGCTAAGGGTTATCGACAAGTTCAAGGGGTTGACTACGATGAGACTTTCTCACCCGTAGCGAAGCTGAAGTCCGTCCGAATCATGTTAGCAATTGCCGCATACTATGATTATGAGATATGGCAGATGGACGTCAAAACGGCATTCCTTAACGGCTTCCTTAAGGAAGAGTTGTATATGATGCAGCCGGAAGGTTTTGTCGATCCTAAGAATGCTAACAAAGTATGCAAGCTCCAGCGCTCAATCTATGGGCTGGTGCAAGCATCTCGGAGTTGGAACATTCGCTTTGATGAGATGATCAAAGCGTTTGGGTTTACACAGACTTATGGAGAAGCCTGTGTTTACAAGAAAGTGAGTGGGAGCTCTGTAGCATTTCTCATATTATATGTGGATGACATACTGTTGATGGGAAACGATAGAATTCTTGGAGAGTATAAAGGCCTATTTGAATAAGTGTTTTTCAATGAAGGACCTTGGAGAAGCTGCTTATATATTAGGCATCAAGATCTATAGAGATAGATCAAGACGCCTCATTGGTCTTTCACAGAGTACATACCTTGACAAGATATTGAAGAAGTTCAATATGGATCAGTCCAAGAAGGGGTTCTTGCCTGTATTGCAAGGTGTGCAGTTGAGCACGGCTCAATGCCCGACCACGGCAGAAGATAGAGAAAAGATGAGTGTCATCCCCTATGCCTCGGCCATAGGGTCTATTATGTATGCCATGCTGTGTACCAGACCTGATGTAAACCTTGCCGTAAGTTTGGTAGGAAGGTACCAAAGTAATCCCGGCATGGAACACTGGACAGCGGTCAAGAATATCCTGAAGTACCTGAAGAGGACTAAGGATATGTTTCTCGTTTATGGAGGTGACAAAGAGCTCGTCGTAAAGGGTTACGTCGATGCTAGCTTCGACACAGATCTGGATGACTCGAAGTCACAGACCGGATACGTGTATATATTGAATGGAGGAGCAGTAAGCTGGTGCAGTTGCAAGCAAAGCATCGTGGCGGGATCTACATGTGAAGCGGAGTACATGGCAGCCTCGGAGGCAGCACAGGAAGCAGTCTGGATGAAGGAGTTCATTACCGACCTAGGGGTGATTCCCAATGCGTCGGGCCCAATGACTCTCTTCTGTGACAACACTAGAGCTATTGCCCTTGCGAAGGAGCCCAGGTTTCACAGGAAGACCAGGCATATCAAGCGTCGCTTCAACTCCATTCGTGAAAGTGTTCAAAATGGAGACATAGATATTTGTAAAGTACATACGGACCTGAATGTAGCAGATCCGTTGACTAAACCTCTCCCTAGGGCAAAACATGATCAACACCAGGACGCAATGGGTGTTCGATTCATCACAATGTAACTAGATTATTGACTCTAGTGCAAGTGGGAGACTGTTGGAAATATGCCCTAGAGGCAATAATAAAAGGTTATTATTATATTTCTTTGTTCATGATAATCGTCTATTGTTCATGCTATAATTGTATTGTCCGGAAATCGTAATACATGTGTGAATACATAGACCACAACGTGTCCCTAGTAAGCCTCTAGTTGACTAGCTCGTTGATCAACAGATAGTCATGGTTTCTTGACTATGGACATTGGATGTCATTGATAACGGGATCACATCATTAGGAGAATGATGTGATGGACAAGACCCAATCCTAAGCATAGCATAAAAGATCGTGTAGTTTCATTTGCTAGAGCTTTTCCAATGTCAAGTATCTTTTCCTTAGACCATGAGATCGTGCAACTCCCGGATACCGTAGGAGTGCTTTGGGTGTGCCAAACGTCACAACGTAACTGGGTGACTATAAAGGTGCACTACGGGTATCTCCGAAAGTGTCTGTTGGGTTGGCACGGATCGAGACTGGGATTTGTCACTCCGTGTGACGGAGAGGTATCTCTGGGCCCACTCGGTGATGCATCATCATAATGAGCTCAATGTGACTAAGGCGTTAGTCACGGGATCATGCATTGCGGTACGAGTAAAGAGACTTGCCGGTAACGAGATTGAACAAGGTATTGGGATACCGACGATCGAATCTCGGGCAAGTAACATACCGATTGACAAAGGGAATTGCATACGGGATTGACTGAATCCTCGACACCGTGGTTCATACGATGAGATCATCGTGGAACATGTGGGAGCCAACATGGGTATCCAGATCCCGCTGTTGGTTATTGACCGGAGAGGCGTCTCGGTCATGTCTGCATGTCTCCCGAACCCGTAGGGTCTACACACTTAAGGTCCGGTGACGCTAGGGTTGTATAGATATATGTATGCGGAAACCCGAAAGTTGTTCGGAGTCCCGGATGAGATCCCGGACATCACGAGAGGTTCCGAAATGGTCCAGAGGTGAAGAATTATATATAGGAAGTCCAGTTTCGGCCACCGGGAAAGTTTCGGGGGTTACCGGTATTGTACCGGGACCACCGGAAGGGTCCCGGGGGTCCACCGGGTGGGGAAACCTATCCCGGAGGGCCCCGTGGGCTGAAAGTGGAAGGGAACCAGCCCTTAGTGGGCTGGGGCGCCCCCCTTGGGCCTCCCCCCATGCGCCTAGGGTTGGGAACCCTAGGGGGGAGTTCCCCCTTGCCTTGGGGGGCAAGGCACCCCTTCCCCCCCTTGTGGCCGCCGCCCCCCTTGAGATCCCATCTCTTGGGGCCGGCGCCCCCCCAGGGGGGCCTATATAAAGGGGGGGAGGGAGGGCAGCACACACAGCCTTGGGCGCCTCCCTCCTCCCCTGCAACACCTCTCTCTCTCTCTCTCTCTCTCTCTCTCTCTCTCTCTCTCTCTCTCTCTCTCTCTCTCTCGCAGAAGCTTGGCAAAGCCCTGCCGAGACCCGCTACATCCACCACCACGCCGTCGTGCTGCTGGATCTCCATCAACCTCTCCTTCCCCCTTGCTAGATCAAGAAGGAGGAGACGTCGCTGCACCGTACGTGTGTTGAACGCGGAGGTGCCGTCCGTTCGGCACTCGGTCATCGGTGATTTGGATCACGACGAGTACGACTCCGTCATCCACGTTCATTGGAACGCTTCCGCTCGCGATCTACAAGGGTATGTAGATGCACTCCCTTCCCCTCGTTGCTAGTATACTCCATAGATGCATCTTGGTGTACATAGGAAAATTTTAAAATTATGCTACGATTACCAACAACAGGTTGTTACACGAGGATGGAGTTTGAAGTTGTTACGGGAGAGGAAAGGAGATAAACAGTTGAGATTACATCATATCTCTAATTCTAACACCCTCCCTTAATCTCAACTATCCTACATTAAGATTCTTCTTGAATTCTTTGAAATAGCTTGACTGGCAAAGCTTTGGTAAACCCGTCTGCAACTTGATCTCTGGAGGGAATGAATCGTGTGTCTAACTTCTTTTCTGCAACCCTTTCTCTTACAAAATGAAAGTCAATTTCTATGTGCTTGGTTCTGCCATGAAACACTGGGTTTGCTGAAAAATATGTGGCTCCCAAATTGTCACACCACAAACATGACACACGATGCTGTTTGATTCCCAATTCATTGAGCAATGATTCAACCCAAATGATTTCAACAGTAGCATTAGCTAGTGACTTGTATTCAGCTTCAGTACTTGACCTGGATACTGTGGCTTGTTTCCTGGCACTCCAAGAAATGAGATTAGAACCGAAAAATACTACAAATCCTCCAGTTGACTTCCTGTCATCACTGCATCCTGCCCAGTCAGCATCAGAGAATGCACTAACTAGAGTAGAGTTGGAGCGCTTAACTTGAAGACCCAAACTCACAGTATATTTTATATACCGTACAATTCTTTTGACAGCTGTCCAATGTACAGGTGCATGAAGACACTGACAAACCTTGTTAACAGCAAAAGAAATATCAGGCCTTGTCAGTGTCAAGTACTGTAGGGCTCCTACTGCACTTCTGTATTTTGTGATTTCTTCTTCCTTGAGCAGTTCACCTTCAAAAGCTGAAAGTTTTTCTGAAGAAAATAATGGTGTAGGTGAAGGCTTACAGTATTTCATCCCCATACGAGCTAGAAGTTCAGTGGCATATTTTTCCCGGTTTAATGTTATACCATCTTGAATCTTCTTAACTTCAATGCCCAAGAAGAAGTGTAGATCACCAAGATCTTTCAAAGCAAATTCTGAGCTTAAATCATGCAGAAGAGCATTAGTAGCACTTTGTGAGGAGCTTGCAACTATGATATCATCAACATATACTAGCAAGAATATAGTTATGCTTGCTTTGTTGTAGATGAACAATGAAGTGTCAGCCTTAGACGCAACAAAACCCAAACACCTTAACTGAGAGCTTAACCTTGAATACCATGCCCTTGGTGCTTGCTTCAAGCCATAAAGTGCCTTATCAAGCTTGCACACATGATGAGGTACCTGCTTATTTACATACCCAGGTGGTTGTCTTATGTAAACCTCCTCTTCCAGAACACCATGCAAAAACACGTTCTTGACATCTAGCTGTCTCAAGCTCCATCCCCTGGACACAGAAATAGCTAGCACAAGTCTAATAGTTGCAGCTTTGACAACAGGACTAAAAGTATCTTCATAGTCCATACCATAGCGTTGTTTAAAGCCTTTTGCAACCAAACTAGCTTTATACCTGTCAATGGAGCCGTCTGCCTTTCTTTTGATTCTATAAACCCACTTACAATCAATGATATTTTTACCTCTTTTCTCTGGTACAAGATGCCAAGTCTTGTTCCTCATAAGCGCTGAGTATTCTTCATCCATTGTGGTTTTCCACTTGGGATCGTCAAGTGCATCTTCTACTTTTGTTGGTTCTCCTGCAGTGCACAACATACCATATGGAACAGTACCATCAGTTCTGATTTTTGGATTTCTTATACCTTTCTACGACCTTGTCATGACACGTGAAGTTGTGACTTGTTGGGGCTGACTTTGACGTGTGTGTGACGGTCGTGCTACAGGAGATGGCACAGACGACCTCTGCACAGGGGATCCCGACGAATCATCTTTCCACAGCAGATCTCGAGCCAGACTGTCTAGCCTGATATGTGTCTGATCCACTAGAACAGGCAGCCGCAGAAGATCCGGCGCTGGCCGCTGCATGTGACGGAGATCCCGACGCAGACCCCACCGAATCTGCTGTCGCTATCGTCTGCCCGCGCGTGGGACGCGGTGCGGAGCGCGACTCGTCCGCATGCGGCGACGTGGCGCCCGCGGATTGGCGCGGCTGAGGGAATCCACCGGGCGCGCGGTTCGGCGCGTATCTGCACCCCAGATCCGAGGCGACCAGGCGAACAGGAGTTCCAGGTGACTCCAGATCCGCCTCGTGCTCCGCGCCGACTTCATTTTCTTCTGGTACATGAAATATTGGCTCGTTTTCAGCAAAATTCTGATCATTTTCTCCACCATTTTCTGCTCCGTTTTCTGCTGCATGACCCTGCACACATGGAGGCACAGTCCTACCGGTAGGATCATCAGTTGGATTAGTACAATCGTTGCCCCCATGATCAGAGTTTTGGAGATGTGGTGGAAGAAGAAGGATTTCTTGTTTGAGAAGTGCTCCGGCATTAGGATGAAGTGATTCAAAGGGAAATATTAACTCATCAAATACTACATCACGAGAGATGTAGACCCTGCCAGTAGAGACATCTAGACATTTGACTCCTTTGTGAATGGGACTATACCCGAGAAACACACACTTCTTTGAGCGAAAAGAAAGCTTGCGTGTATTATATGGGCGAAGGTTGGGCCAACAGGCAGAACCAAATACACGTAGCGACTTATAGTCAGGAGATATGCCAAAGAGGCGTGTGATGGGAGTTTCAAACTTTATGACCTTGCTAGGTAGCAAGTTGATGAGGTACGTGGCAGTTAAGAAGGCTTCATCCTAGAATTTCAGTGGCATGCATGAATTGGCTAGTAGAGCTAGTCCTACTTCAACAACATGGCGATGCTTCCTTTCAGCGGAGCCATTCTGTTGATGTGCATGAAGACATGCAACATGATGTGAAACGCCAAGTTCTTGAAAGAAGGAGTTTAATTTTCTGTATTCACCTCCCCAGTCGGTTTGCATGGCGATGATTTTAGTGTTTAATTTGCGCTCAACAAGATTTTGGAAGTTCTTGAAGACTTGAAAAACTTCAAAACGTTTCTTGAGGAGGTAGATCCATGTAAACTTGCTATAGTCGTCAATGAAACTAATATAATATGAGTGCCTACCAACGAAGATGGGAGCTGGTCCCCACACATCTGAAAACACAAGTTGCAATGGAGTAGTGGAAATACTAGTAGATATAGGATATGGCAACTGATGACTTTTAGCTTGTTGACATGGATCACAAATAGACTCAATGTTTGACTCATGAGAGTACGGAAGCTTATTCTTGCTAAGAACAAATTTAACAATAACCGACGAAGGATGACCTAGTCTACTATGCCACTTTGATGATGAAGGCTTGACTGCAACTAAAGCTTGTTTATTTGATGGTGTTGACGAAGATATGATTGGGTAGAGACCTCCCATGCACTTGCCCCTAAGAAGGATTCTCCTCGTGTCCAAGTCCTTTACCAAAAAGAAATATGGATAGAACTCAATGAGAACACGATTATCAAGAGTAAATCTATGAACAGAAAGAAGGTTCTTTGATGTTGTGGGCACATATAAAACTCTTTTAAGATGCAAGTTTTTCATGGGTTTTTTGACAATTTAACTACCAACATGAGTGATTTTCATACCAGAACCGCTTGCAGTATGGACTTGGTCATGTCCACGATACTTGTGTCTGATTGTCAGCTTGTCGAGCTCCCCTGTGATGTGATTTGTGGCACCAGTGTCTGCATACCAGTTCGTATCAACGCCGTAGGAGTCGGTGACCATGTTGGCCCCCTTTTCCTCATGTTCATCTTCATCATCATATCGATGCCAACAATCACGAGCACCTCCAGGGTGATGCTTGAAACAGATTTGGCACTCTGGGTAGTCCCGAACTTGCTGCTGGCGTTGTTGTTGTGGGCGACCGCGGCCACCTCCGCCGCCGCTGTTTCCACCAGATGGAGCTGGGGAGGAGCGCCTGCCTCGGCCGCGCCCCCTGCTGTTGCTGCGTCCGCGGCCTCTGTTGTAACCGCGTCCACGCCCCCTGTAGGCTAGGTTTGCTGACGTCTTGAAGCCTGCATCAGGGCTGTCGCCGAGTATCTCCACGCACTGATCAAAGTCTGCGATTTGAGCAAACAGATCATCTACTGAGATCTGGTTCTTCACTGCTCCGATGGCTGCCACAACAGGATCGTAGTCCCTGTCAAGGCCGGCAAGCACATAGTCAACCATCTCTGGATCCGAGACGGGACGGCCTGCCGCTGCGAGCTCATCCCCCAGGTTCTTCATCCAGGAGATATAGGCGCTGCTGGACATGGAGCCCTTCTTTGTGTTGGTGATGGCGATCCGGAGATTGGTGATGCGCGATTGGGATTGCAAGGCGAACAGAGTGGTGATGGCAGTCCAAAGCTCAAATGTCGTCTCCTTGCTCGCAACTTGGGCGAGAATCTCCATTGAAAGAGAATTCAGGAGGTGGCTTAAGACTTGCTGATCCTTCGATATCCACTGTGCGTATAGAGGATTGGGTACTGGGGCGGTAGTTTTGTCCGCCTGCTACTGCTGCACCGTCTTCGGTGGCGCTGCATCTGATCCATCCAGGAGGCCGGTGACCTGCACTCCTCGCAGGCCCGGCATGACCTGTACCTTCCACAAGATGAAGTTGGTCTTGGTGAGCTTCTCTGATGGGAGAGCACCAAGGTTGAGGGAGACGGTGGATGAGGACGACATGGCGACGATGGTCGAGGATGATGGCGATGGTGGCGAGGGTAAAACGAGGAAGGAGGCTGCTGGCTAGATCGATGAGAAGAGGATCAGCTTCTTTGCCATCTGCCATGGCGGACGGCAAAGACACGGACGGCGGACGGCAAAGAGCTTTGCCGTCAGCCGCGGACGGCAAACAGCTCGGCAAAGACAGGGTCGGCAAACACCTTATTTGTTGTCTGCTTTTTGCAGCGGACGGCAAAGAGGCCTTTGCCGTAAGTGGCGGACGACAAAGAAGGTGGACGGAAAATAGTAGGTGTTAGCCACGTTAGGTGCTAACGGAGGTAACAGAGGCTTTGCCGTCCGCCAAACTAATGTTTTGCCGTCTGCCAAACTAATGTTTTGCCGTCTGCCGATTAATAACAGACGGCAAAAAATGTCCATCTACACGTTTATTAAAATCAGAGACATCAAAGGATTTTGTTTATTAAAATATAGTGAACCAGCAGCCCAAGTGCACCACAGTATCCATATAAGCTTTGTTCCAACAATCGACGACAAATGAACAAATTTCACAATACCAAATTAGTCTATTTACACAGAATAGATTTGCATCTGCTCCATCTACACAAAATTACTCCATTTACATGAACAGCGTGGTGACCCGGAAGAACAAGTGCCTGGCGAACGTGAGCTCGCTCCTCATCCTCGCAACCGCCCCGGCCTCGACGTCCAGATCGATGGCGGTCCTTGCTCTTCCGGGGCGCCTCGACGACAAGCTAGAGGCTAGCGTGGCAGGAGTCGTCGTTGACGGCCACGAAGGCCATGGTGCCGCCGCACTGGACGCGGCCGGCCCGGACCCAGCCGCCCACGACCACACGCTCGCCGGCGAGGGCGTCCGTGGCGGCCTGGATTGCGTGGATGGGCGTGCGGGACGCGGCCTTCGGGGGCTACAGGTGGTCGGCGGCCATCGGGAGCTCAGCCGTCGGTGCTGCTGCCATCGGGGGCGACGGGGCACGGATTCCGCTGGGGGTAACGGGCGACGGGGCACGGAGGCCGCCGAGGGGACGAGCGAGGGGGCCGGGCCGGGGCCGGCGGGCGAGATGGCGGTCAGCGAGGCTGGGGCCGGCGGGCGAGATGGCGGCCAGCGAGGCCGGGGCCGACTGGCGAGATGGCGGCCAGCGAGGTGGGGGGCGGCCGGTGAGGTGGTGGCGAGCGCCGGCGGGCCTACGGGGGCTACGGGGGAAGTGGTCGGGGGCGACGGAGCTGGGGGTGAAGGCGGAAGTGGCCGCGGCCGGCAGGCGATGTGGTGGCCGGCGAGGACGGGGCCGGGGCGGTGGCGGGTAGGTGAGATCGGGAGCAGGGAGGGAGATGAGAGAGAGACGTGGTGAGGTGGGTGAGATCGGGAGCAGGAAGAGAGATGAGAGAGAAGTGGTGGGTGGGTGAGACCGATGGATAAGGCAGGCAGTGGGGGCGTGGGGCGCGCGGGTGTTGCCGTGGGGGCGCGTGCATCGTGGGTGTGTGGGGTATGCGTCCGACAGAACGTGTGTCTGAGATCTTGCCAACTCATCGATCCAGGTGATTGATCCGCGAGCTGTGCTTTCTCTTTGCCGTGAGTGTTTATTTGCCGTCTGCCTTTGGAACCTTTGCCGTCCGCTTCAGCCAGCCCGTCTGGATTAACCAGCCGCAGGGTCCAGTGGGGCCCAGTTGGGCTCTTTGCCGTCTGCCTTCTGTAGCTTTGCCATCCGCTGGCCGACGGCAAAGAAATGGCAGATGGCAAACAATATATTTGCCATCAGTTAGTTTTTTGCCGTCTGCTTTTTGAAAGCAGACGGCAAAGACCCTCGGCAAAGAATAAGCTGATGGCAAATTCCCTGATTCGTCTTTGATCGGCCGATTTGTCTCTTATATCCGGCACTCGTATCGATTTGTCAGTTTCGTCAGTCAAAAATTCTGACAAATGGGCCCAATAGTTGCTGACTTTAAGACAAAGCGACTAGGTAGGACAAGATATAGCTCTAAATAAGGGCATCTCCAACGCTCCGCAAACTGGACACGCATCCGTTCGGGAATCGGAACCAGTCCGCAGACACTAATATGAGAGCCGGCCATCCAATCGTAGCCGCAAATGTCCGTAACAATCTTTTGCTAAACATGCTAAACAACAGTCAAATTAAAGAAAAAACTAAACAACACCTTCTGCCAAACAAGCAACATGCACACGCACCTTTGGCCAAATGCAACACAAAGCAATGCATTGCATGCAGCTTCTGCCAAAGACTTCAGCCAAACAATACATTCTGGAAAAAAAAAGGAAAAGAGATTAACGTCGGTGCTTTTGAAGAAGGTGTTCCAACATTTGGCGGAAGCAATGCATTTAGTAATAATTACAGCTTTCCCCTAAGTAAATCAGCTAACTATGTGCCTTCCGTCAAATCAAGCTAGCTAGCTCGAAGTCTTCCGCCAAACATTATGCTAATCAATTACTCCTACTAATCATGTTTCCCGCCTACCGAATAGCATTAGCCTTCCATCATCCTACACGGACGAGGGCACATAGTAGCTTTTCACTGGCAAGATGGATGTCTGGATTCTGCAAAGCTCCCCATTATTTGGTTTCAATTTGCGGAAAAACGGATGTCCGGACCGCTTTGCGCACTGATCGGGTATCGCGTTGGATGGAATTATGTGTCCGCACAGTACAATTCGAACGGATGCGGACGATTTAAGGGTCGGCTTTGGAGATGCCCTAAAGTAAGTATTTATATTTCCTAATTTTCATATTTCTGGATGTGCAAAAAATCACTTGGTCTTATAGAAATTTAGTTTTAACCGTATTTGCTGGTTCATAATTGTGTTATTTCCTATAATCTTTTCGTGCCTAACATACTTCATGCAGGTATGATATTAGGATACATGGATGTCTAACTCCACATGTTTCGTGCTCATGGATACAAATATACAATCATCTGCCACGTAGCTCCTGTTTTGTGCAATTATTCTCTCGAAGTGGTCACATGTGTTGTACATTAAGATTTTTTACTATGGCATTTATCATCAAAGTTATATTTTGTATGCCCTAATTTTCTGAAAACTTCATTTTCTTTTGAGTGATTCAATTACTCTTCTCTTTATCAATTGACCGCTCTTTTAATACGAATCTTCTAAGACGCCTTTCGGATTTGTAGGTCATTGATTGAGCGAGAGATAGCTTGGGGTAATTTCAACTAGCTTTCCTTCATTTTTCTCGGTTAAATACCATGTTGTTGTCTTTGTTATTGTAGGCCACATTGTAGCCTCCTTCAAAATAGTTGTCATCATCACTGTAAGTCACAAATGTCATATTCTTTAGAAGCCCCCGAATAAGCTACATATATGTACTCTGCCGTTTCAAACTTTCAGTAGTATGGTGAGATTGGAATTGAGAATATGCATGAAATATACTGGTTTTCATTTTGAAATGTGTCACCCAGATAAATATCGCACACATGTTTTCATTTTGTTATATCTCTCTAAATTATTGTTGAGTTCCGCCGCAACACATGGGTATCTTCTAGTAATACTAGTTTAGAAACTCTTGCGGAGCAACATATTCAATTAATTAATTACAGTTACATGATAGAAAGAGAAGAAGAAAATAAATCCAAGGCTTTCTAAAAAACCGGAAGGAAACATGTTGGGAATAAGCCGACTTGCATAATTACAGTCGCCAACAGTAGTTCCCCGGAAGTTGGGATGGCGTATGCACACAGGGCATTCAGTTTCTAACTTAGCAATAATATTACATGCATATGCAGCATATATACACCGAGCATATACGCCATATGGCAATTAATATATGGTAAGTGCTTACTCTATATACGTACCCAACAAAGGTCAAAATCTAATTACTTGATCAGTAGATTAATTAATTGGTGTGACCTCGGCTGTGTGAGTACTCTTCTAGGCTCCCTCCTGAGTACTCTTCTCGTTTTTCTCCGACGAGGAAATGCCGATGCCAACCTGCAGCCACGACAGCGACTCTCCGGCCACCTTCATGTCCTTGAGGTCGCTGACCTTGGCCTTCTTCGCACTGGTGCTGTCAGCCTCGTCCTCCGTGGCCGCGCCGCCTGCGGCAGCCGCGTCGTTGCGGCTGCTCGTCCCGGTCTTGTTCACGTGGCTGGCGTTGCTGTGCCCCGTCCATGACTGCGCATACATGGACGCCGGCGCGTTGAGGCAGAGCGGGATGTCGTTGAGCTCGGCGGCCTGTCTGGTGGCGATCGCCTCAGCCGACGGATTTGTTGGCACGTTGAGGTCAAGGATTCGCTGGTCCGCCGTGTCGAACATCGGGCGGCCGAGGGTGAGGTGGTGGCACATGGCCGCCATGAGGTGATCGGGAACAACGGGCTGGAGCTTGGCGGGGTCCGTCGCGCTGGAGGTGAGCCAGTGGCACCGCTTGTGGCCCCCGAGCGCTTGCCCCGACGTGAACACGCGGTGGCAGATGGAGCATTCGTGCACCTTCCCCTTCTTCTTGAACGGAGAAAAGGCGGCTGCTACCGGTGCTGCATCAGCGATCGGCATAATGGCCATTTCCGTCGTTGCTGTGGGCACAACGACCTCGCCGGCGCCAACACTCGTCGCCTTGCCGGCATCGAGGTTGCCCGTCTTTCCTTCTGTGGTACTGGTATCTCCTACAGCCTCAGGGATGGCCCTGGTGTTGTCGTGTAGAGCAGCCGATGCCATAGCATGTTGGTGGGTAGTCTCATTGCGGCTGCTTTCAAGCTTGGCGGCGAAGCACCCTTTAACTTTCTTGTGGCTGGCACGGTGCCCACCGAGAGCCTGGTGTGAGGTGAACACCTTCTTGCACGCCTTGCATTCAAACAAGCCGCGTGGGACGGTTGGAACGTGCTGCGCCACTACCACCTGAGGCGCAGAAAACTTGAACTGCGCTGTCATGGGAGGGATGATCGAGAGCGGTTGTGGCACAAGGAGTCTATTCCTTTCTTCGTCCTTGCTCGCTGATGCGGACGACTCCTGGTCGGCATCCACATGCACGGTTGGTTGCGTGACACGAGACGAGGAGAGCATGACGAGGCAATTGGCAAGGTCCTCCTCCTCGCTCGATGGGGCCGGCTGCTGCACTTCCGATATGGCACCGCTCCCGGTGATCATCACCTTGGCGCGGCGTGAGCGTTTCCCCTTGGACCACCCAGAGGCCAACGCCAGGTCCCCTTCCTCCTCCTCGTCCTCATCCACGCCTTCGTCGGTGTTATTATGCAGTGGCGACGACGAACGAAGCGAGCCATCCAAATCATCGTCCTCGTCAAAGCTGCACCTTCCGTGATCCAGCAACGACTTCCACGACGTGAACTCCTTCCCGCAGTTCTCGCACACCCGGCAGTTCCGTAGCCGTCCAGGGTTGGCGCGGAGCCCGTACATGCGTTTGGCCGTCGTCGGCGACGGGCTCCCCGCCTCGGACGATTCGCCGACACCGCCGCCATCATCATCGAAGGCTTCCTCGGCGGCTAGCGCGTCGTCCGCGATCCCGTGCGCCCTCATGTGCCCGCCGAGCGCCCGTCCGCACATGAACCCCTTCTTGCACACCTTGCAGTGGTGCTTGTAGGCCTGGGGCGCCGGCGGCGGGGGAGGAGGCGGGCGCGGCGGCGCCGGGACCAGCTGCATCTGCGCCACCGGCTGCTGGTTCTCCATGACCATGGCCATGATCGGTCGGCGGGGGGTTCGTTCGGGCAATGGCGCGCATTAGGGGGGGAGCTAGGACCGGATATTGGTGGCGCGTGGCCCGTATATATCTGCATGCCACTACTAAAGATAGTGGTGCAGTGAACTAGAATAGACATGGGATTGCTTTAGCTTGTACGGCTGCAATGGCTCCGTACCGACTTGCCCCTGCATGCACGGGGACTTGAAAGATTCGTTCTCGTGTGTACGATTGACGCGCGCGCCAAGAAAAAGTACTACTCCGTACTCCGTAGTACTCGCTTGCATGCATCATCCACCCGCAAAAAAAGGAAAAAAAAACTATAAAAAAAGCTTGCATGCATCCGGGGCTGCGTTGGCCCATGGGCTAATCAACTAAGATTTTCTTTATTTTTTGAGTGGAGTGGGCTTGGTTGAAAACCAAGTCATTTGAGGCCCAAACCAACTAGCGATTGAGTGACTAGAGCGGATCCAGATTCCAGATCGATCAGCCACCGGCGTACCTCGACGGACCACCGCACGCACCCCCCTCCTCTGCTCCGTTCGTGCTCCCTGCGCCGCGCACCGCCGCGGCCAGCGCACAGCCAATCTCCTCCCCTCCCCTCGACGGCTGGCGTACGCTGGGTTGAGTTACATCTCTCGTCTCCGGCGGTGGAAGCTGCGCGAACCGTACTCGCCTCCCTCTCCGCCCCAGCGCTCGCTCGCACCACGAAACGCACGGACCTGCCTCCGCGTCACTCCGTTCGCCACCCCGGCAGGCAACGCCAGCGGCCAGCGACGACGAAGGACGAATCCCTAGCGCCCGCTCTCCGTCGCGCCCCCGCCTCCACCTCACTCCGCGCGCCCTGCTGCGTCTGCACCACGCCGTCCGCGACCCTGCGTGCGCCGGTGAGCAGTCCCACCGAGAGGACGATCTCCGCAAAGGCCCCAAGGTGAGTTTTCTCTCCTATCACTTGTCTGGTTTATTTTTCCCGAGCACTTCTCCAGTTGGCAACCCTAGAACGGATGTCTCGGACTGAGGAGGGGTTTGTGGGATGTTAAAAACTTCATATTTGTGCTTCCTTTTGTGTGTAAGTAAAGACATGATTGTTACTCATTGCGCCAATCATTTCTGTCACTTCTTATTGAGTTTATTTGTGGGGAAATTCTGTCAAAATTTAGAAATCATGGCAGATTGGCCAAAATCTTGGCCAAATCTTCGAACTGCCCAGAAAACTTGAAAATTTTACATAAAAAGCGTGTTCTTCTGAGTGTATCGTGAATGAATAAAGGAAGTTTGAGGTGCTACAAGAAAAGAAAAGATCGTATTGTTCAAATTTCAGCTCACTCTATGTTAGTACAGTTGAAGAAAAACTTCAATCTGAAGTTCCTGTCCATTCAAATTTAGATTCCGATCAAAATTTCACACTGCCTAGGAAAAACTGTAAAAGTTACATACATTCAAATATATATTTATGTCAGTGTGCTGTTCAAATTTCGGCCAGTTTGGAGTTATGGTTGAAGAGAAACTATCTCAGCCGTGACAATGAATAAGAGGAGAGAGTGGAAGTGGGTCATTTCATCCATGTCAAAGTAAACAGGCCTTCTAGGCAACTGGCAAAGTAAGGTGGGTCATATTATCAAATATCCAGTACTTGTTCGCCCAGCACACTGTTTCTATTCAATAGGGAGCCTCTGCCGGGGCAGCTCTGACCTGCTACACCAAGCATTGTCTTGGGTCCTCTCCCCCTAAAATTCTAGCTTTATAGGTGGAGCTACGCTCACACTTTTAAGTCGTGATTTGTCTCCCACAACCAATGTGGAACTAAACCCAATAGCAGCCATTGCGCCAGATCTTGAATCCGCCACCTGCGAGGACAGTCTGAGTTGCCACCTCACCAAATCAGCGGCTGCTGCATCGAAGTCTTTTCTCCAGTGAGCTCCATGGTCGCCAGCAATACGGAACACCTCTGGGTATGGCTTCAGATCCAGAAACGTCCACCTACATCGTCAGTTTATAATCAGCTTGCATAGTCCATGGGATCAGCTCATCTGCTTCTCTCCTTTGTCTTTGGTCCTACCAGATGTGATTGGTTGTTTGTTCTGGGAGTCACGAGGTACTGGTTTCTTGTATTTGTTTCACAATTTGGTGAGTAGAGAGGATTGAGCGACCTCTAATCTAGGCAAAAGAAGATGAAGCATAAATTTCAGAGGTTGAAAATGTGAGTATATGACAACCCAACGTGATTTTGAATTGCGTTGTGGTTTCATTGCCTTGCAGAGATTTTGTTGGCAATCAAATGAAAGAAATTGCATCTTCTTGGTCCAACTTTTTATAGTTAATTCTGTTCCGAAGTTTGATGTTTACATTTAATTGTCATTTTCTTGTATTGCTACTTCATTGGTTGTTATTCTTTTATTGGGGTAATATATTAATATCAAGATGATACCAAATACACCCATGCACACAGCCAAATTATTAAAAAAGGAAAAAGACATAACCCCACCGAAGCAATTAACGGCTTGCAACAGCAAAAATATCAACATCAATCACGTTGTTAAAGCCACAGAAAGTTCAATCTAGGATACTTGATGGGATTGATTTTTCAAAAGGTGGGCAAACCATATCCATCATTTTCTGAAAGGTTTTTTTTGTAACAATATCCATCATTTTCTGAAATTACAATCATTCATCTAACCGATGTGCAAATGTTCACTTATGGTCTCTGCCTTCTTATGATAATTTTGTTTAGTTTGTTAGATGCGTGTTTGACTCTGATCCCCCCCCCCCCCCCCCCCCCCCCCCACACACACACACACAACCTTGGGGGTTTGGTTTGGATTTTATGGAGACAGATTTGGTTTTGGATCAGGTAATGGCCCTTGTCTGAGTGCTGATGAGTTGGACCACCTAAATTGGAATTCGATAACCATCCGTCTGGAGCTCCACTGCTCCAGCCACTAGGTACTGCAGCTGGAGCAGCAGCTTTTGCTTAAACATTCTAGTTCAGATTAGGTTTGTGCTACCTGGGGCAGATACTCCTGCACTTCCCTCAGCTAAGCGTATGTTTGGACGGAAATCTCCTGTTGAGGCGGTAAAATTGATGACCAGCAGGATGTGAGCCAGCCCAGCGTAATTTCTTAGTTGGATTCACTGCTGGTTTGTCAGTTTGTTGAATTGAATGTTTCTTGTTTGATTCCGTTTTCATTACAAGTCTCGTCGTTAACCAGTTATTGATTAGTAGCAGCATGGTAAATTCGCTGAATTGATCTATTTAGATAATACAGATGGACGAGGTCACACAAGCCGTTGAAAACCTGAAAAAGGAATGGAGCCAAGCAGTTGAACAGCTTGAGGTGTGCATTGCTGCAATTGAATCCTGTGGGAAGATGGGGAAAGGGACAGAAGAAGCAATGTCTCTTCCTCGGTTGAACGGTTCTGCACAGGATGCACTGCAATTGCTCAATGCACTGCAGTGCAGGCTTGATCTTCTGGCAGAGCAGCTACCCACTTTTGAAGAAGTTCAGTCTGGACAGGCAACCTTAGGATCATGGAAGGAACAGTATCAGAGGTATTCTGTTCTTAAAGTTCTTTTTGTTTGTTTTGTTTCTCTAGGTTTTGTATACAACTGATTTTGTGTTTTCAGGCTGCGTGTGAACCTGAGGAGTGCTAACTTGCAAGCAAAAGCGAACATTGGAAAAGCTGCTCAAGAAGAGGTGTGATTTTTCTTCAGAGTATGCTCCATTAATTTGATAGTTTATTTACCCGAGCAATGCTAGCTTGCCTGTAATTCAAGGTGCTCTCACATTCTAATTTTGCTTTCTCTAGAGGGGGCTTCTTCTGGGAGGTGGAGAAGAGTCCACTGTCCGGAGGCGTAATCTCCAGTAAGTTGATTAAATGAGTTATTTGTATTGTTGGTATATTTTTGAAATATTTGAGACGTTAGTTGTAGAATGCGGTTGATGGTCTGTTCAGTTTCACGGGAATTTATTGCAAGTGTTAGAATTCGTGAAGGCCTCCAAAGGTTGTGAATTTTCAGCTCTACGGAACAAGTCCACTTTCGTCACTCGGACTATTGAGGAAGTCTATTTAACTCCTTGAAATATGGAACTGGTTATTTAACCCTCTCATATGGCCTTTAGTGGTTCGGATTAATGGTTCTGCTGACATGGAGGTGGTTTTGCCACACTCGCAGCTTATATCACAGAATATTTTCCATGGTGACATCCAGTCAATTATCAGCAGCAAATAAAAGTGTACCTCTTCTCTTCTTGTCCTTCATCCTGTTATGTTCACTTGCCCGCGGCCCGCCCCATCACCGGCAGAATTCCCATGAATGTCATGCTCAGTTAAACTGCAGGGAGCAACTGTAACAGTATGAGAAAACGAGATTTAGGTACTCCCTCCGATCGATATTAATTGACGCTGCTTTAGTACAACTTGTACTGAAGTTGTACTAAACCAGCGTCAATTAATATGGATCGGAGGGAGTGGAATTTATGCAGTCCCAAGCACATTTCTTGCCTAGAGGTTTAAAAAAAATCTTGCCTGGAACAATGCAGATATGCTAATTCCATTTTATCGAGAATCTCTGTAACGGATGCCATGTTTTTTGAAGGTGGATACGTCAGTTACCCATGGTAAATGACAGAGAACCTGAAGTAACTAAATCCAAACAAGAATTGAAATAGGCACATGCCAAAAAAGAACATAAAATAGTAAGGAGAAGAGCTTGGCTGCTAAAGGGATCAAGCTTGTTTGCAAAGTAGGCGCTAGCAGAGAGGTGTGATGGAGTGTTGCATGGTTGAAAGTTGGAATCATTGAGACAGTCGGTGTGCATAGGGTGCGGCAGGCAGCTGGCATGTTGAGAATGTGGCGACATAGCAGCAGCAGCCACTGCCACGCATAGTTAATCAATCATGATCGCACCTCCTTTCGATGCAGACGGTGTGGTACTTACTGGGGATGCTTGCAGATTGGCAGTGGCTGAGTGATGGAGGGTTATGTCCCTATGGGTGACAGCCTGCCTTGCTTGAACTATGAAATGTGGTCAAGAAATTAAAATCGCTGTGTTGATGTAACTCTTTTGTAAGACCTTGAAATGAAATCGCATTGCACTAATTAAAGAATCGCCTGCTATATTTGTTATTTCATTGTATAATTAACACGAACCTGCTAAATGATGTAGGACAAAGGCTGGGATGACATCTGCTGCAGAAAGTATTACTGAGAGCCTCCGTAGGTCTCGGCAGTTGATGGTTCAGGTTAGCACTCCTGCATGTATAGTTGATATCTCATATGCTAATGGTTTTCTGGTCGTAAGTTCAGAAGTAATTTATTATAGATGTTTTGACAGGAAGTGGAAAGAAGTGCTAATACCTTGTCAACTTTTGGTAAGTTTTCCTGTGATTAAGCATGTGCCTATGATGCTCGCTTGTAAGGTTCTGTACATTTAAGCCTGGTCAGGCTTTCCTCACATGTACTGTTATTTGATTAGACTTCTTTTGGTTATTAGTTTGTTACTAAGAAACCATGGCACAGTCATGTGCTTCAAGTTTTCCATACGAATAAGTAATACTCTTTTTTCTGCGATTTTAACGCATTTGCAGACCTATCAAGCCTGACTTGGTAGCTAATTTTAATTTCTTTTTATGCAGATGAATCGACAAGTGTTCTGCGAAAGGCTGAAGGCGAGTATCAGGGGCACCGCTCTTTGCTGATGCGCACCCGTGGTTTGCTCTCCACGATGCAACGACAAGATGTTCTCGATAGGTATGTAGCATCAATCTTCTGTAGAACTCAGAACCAGCCTTGATACCAATCGTTTACGATGTGGTCGTGCAGTCTTCGTTCTAGCCTTAACAGTCAAACAAAAAGAAGTGGAACAAATGCGTTTAACTCCTGTTGCGATAAGCATTTGGTTTCCATCCGCAAGAGAAGTTTGTGCCTGTGTAAGAAGAACAATATTGTCTCGGTCGTGTCAGTTTCTAACTATTATCTGTTCCAGGATCATCCTGACCATTGGGTTCCTCGTGTTCTCCTTGGCGGTTCTGTATGTTGTCTCGAGACGTATTGGCCTGTTGACACTGCAAAGGAAGCTGGCTGATGCTATCAGATCAGGCTCAGTATCAGCTGGAGACATCTTGGCTAAAGTACAGGAGGGACCTGCCCCAACAGATGCTCCCCCAATCTATGATGAACTGTGATTTTACTTCCACCCATCGTTTATAGACGAGCTTACACCCAGAAGCAAGCTTACCTTTCAGAGTTCTTATTTCTTAGTACATGTTGTCTAAAGTAACGTTTGCCCAAAAAGGCTATACTGGTGCATTGACCTGCTGTTAGAGAGTTGAAATCGGAGTATGCTTTATGTTGCTTCCATCAAGCCTCAAAACTCTGTACAGTTAGAATGCATTTTCTCTTCTCACTCTACATTACCTGGGACATATACTACATTACTCCCTCCGATCCATATTACTTGTCGCTGCTTATATTATGCGAGTATTAATATTATGGGAAAAGCAATGTTCGTTCACATATATTATGAGTTTTTTTAGTACAGTACTAGAAACTATATTCAGGTCGATGAGGTGTACATTCTAAAATACATATATTATGAGTGTATATTTAGTACAGTACTAGAAACTATATTCAGGTCGATGAGGTGTACATTCTAAAATAGTAAGGGAAACGTTTAGAGCATCTCCAGCTGTTCGGTGCCCCCAGGGACTGAAATAGCGCCTCCTGGGGGCTAACCGGCGCTATTTTCGCCGGGGGCGCTCGGGATCCCAACTGTCGCCTCAAGTTGGCCCCAGATGCCGTTTCTTCAAATGCAAATTCAGCTAAATTTCGAAGAAAATGACACGAATTTGGACAAAATTCAGGTGGTTTTCATTCATATTTGTACAAATTTAAAGACATAATAAAAAAACTTAAAAAACTACGCCGCCGCCCCGAGCCTCCTACATGCCGAGGAGCTTGTAAAAGGCGGTGTAGTCGCCGTCGTCGCCGTCGTGCACAACGTCCTTGCTGCAGCCCTATCCTGGGGCGCTGCTGCCGGCGTCCTGATAACGGGGGTACCCAGACTTGTCTGCCTGCGGCTCATGGCGTGACTCCGTCGGCGGCCTAGTACGGCCCAGTTTCGACAACAACAACCCAAGACCCTCGCCAGGGGCCAAGCCTTGCGAGGCGGACGACACCAAGACCTCCCTGGGGGCAGCCTCACTAGGCTGGCTTTCGAGGAGCGAAGATATCAATGCAGGGTGCACCTCGCGAGGTTCACATGACGCGAGCCGTGACGACCAAGGCCAGGCGGGCGCCAGCGGTCGCAGTGTACCAGTTTCCTCTTCGGTGCTAAGGAGGCAAGTGCAGGCGCGGGGTCCCGAGGAATCAAGCAAAGGTTTCCATATCGGTGCAACAAGACCAAGACCGCCAGGATGGCAGGATGGAGGTCATCGCGGAGCCCACTGCAGCATCACCACCAGAGGCTTTTGCAGGCGAAGACCACTTTTGTCAGGATAGCTTGTACTAGTTGTCTCCCTTTGAAATTGGTCGTTGTGGGATCCCTTCCTGCCTACATTTGGGAAGAGGACCAAGGCCGCTATAAATAGGACTTAGCCACCACCATAGAGGGGAACGGATCATCTTCTCATCCACCAGCTCATCGAGCCCAAGAACACTTCACCTCCCGAGGTTGTTCAACCACTGTACTAGTTCATCCTCAGCCCCTCGAGGCAATCCACCACAAAGCTGGAGTAGGGTATTACACCGCAAGGTGGCCCGAACCAGGATAAACTGTTGTGTCTCTTGTTCGTTGGGTTCGACTAGCTAGGCCGTGGATTCGGGGAGCGGGTAGCCTGGGGAGGACGAGTTCTTCGCACGCACCCCAGAGTTCGAACCTCTCAAGGGTCTGCGGAGCCCTGAATCCGACATTTGGCGCGCCAGGTAGGGGTGCGTCGTAGCTTCGCCGACCAGCTCCCATGGCGAGCACCGCTCCTCTGGCCGGACCGACGAGTGCGCACGGAGGCGTTGCGGGCCTCCAGGCTTTCACCCCCGCCTTGTGGCGGGTACAGTGGCCGCCCAAGTTCAGGCCAGAGATGCCGCTTCGCTACGACGGCGCGGCAGATCCGGCAGGTTTCCTCCGGGCCTACGAGGAGGCTGTTTGGGCGGCCGGCGGTGATGACAAGGTCATGGCCAACTGGTTTCCCATGGCCCTCACTGGCGTACCACGCGCCTGGCTACTCAACCTGCCAAGATCTTATGTGGCCTCCTGGGGGGAGCTGCGCGGCCTCTTCGTCGCGCGCTTCGCGGCACCGGCGCCCCACGCCGTCGCAACCCTCCTCGGCGATTCGCAGGCGCCGCCCTCGGACCGCCACGTTAAGCAGTTCTTCCGCCTAGTGGGTGCCGCCCGCGTGCAGCAGGGGGCTCCTCCGGGGTGGGCGGCGCCCAGAGCCGACCTCACCTTCGACTCGAGGGACCACCTCGCGACCACCGCGGGCGCAGGCGCGCTCCCGATGCTTTGCACCCCCACCATCTGCAACGTGGCGGTAACCAAGACCCTCATCGACGGCGGGGCCAGCCTCAACGTGCTCTTCGTGGAAGCTTTCGGCCTGCTTCATGTGCCACATGGCCGGGTCCGCCCCACCAAGCCATTTTCCGGGGTTGTCGGCGGCTCCACCAGCCCCCTGGGGCAGATCCGCCTCCCCGTCACCTTCGGCACCAGCGACAACTATCGCACCGAGCTCATCGACTTCGACATTGCCCGCATCGGCCTTCCGTACAACGCCATCCTCGGGTACCCGGCCCTGGCCAAGTTCATGGCAGCAACTCACCCCGCCTACAACCTCATGAAGATGCCCGGGAGCAGCGGCGTCCTCACCGGGGCTGGAGACACCAAGGAGGCCCTAACGGCCCTCAAGCTCGCCTTCAGAGCCGCGACGGCAGCACGCCCAGCAGATGAAGGGGCCTCCGAGGTCCCGAGGGCTGCGCCGGCAAAAAAGAAGCAACTGTTCTCTCAAGACCGGGCCGAGACGAAGTAGGTGCCGGTTGACGAAGATGGGGCATCGGGAGCCACCTTCACCATAGGTGCCAACCTCGCCCCGGACCAAGAAAAGGCACTGGTCGATTTCTTGCGCGCGACAAGGAGGTGTTCGCATGGGAGCCCAAGGACTTGGTTGGAGTCCCAAGGGAGGGTGATCGAGCATCACTTGAGGGTGTGCCCCAATGTGCGCCCAGTGAAGCAGAGGGCGCGGCGGCAGTCCACAGAGAAGCAGTCGTTCATCGTCCAAGAAACTCGCAAGCTGCAGGATGCTGGTGTCATTCGGGATGTGCGGTACCCAGAATGGTTGGCGAACCCCGTCATCGTCCCCAAGAAAGGCGGGAAGGAACACATGTGCGTCAATTTCACCAACCTCGACAAGGCTTGCCCTCAATACCCCTTTCCGTTGCCGCGCATCGACTAGATCGTCGACTCCACCGCCGAGTGCGACCTGCTGTGCTTCCTGGATGCATTCTCAGGGTATCACCAAATCAAGATGGCGGTGCACACTAGTAGAAAAAGGGCCATTTGTCCCGGTTCATAAGGCCCATTTGTCCCGGTTCGGGAACCGGGACTAAAGGGTCGGTACTAAAGCCCTATACCTTTAGTCCCGGTTCTTATACCAACCGGGACAGATGGGGCTCCACGTGGCCGCTGCGGCTTGCCCTGGCAGGGGGGCCTTTTGTCCCGGTTGGTAGCACCAACCGGGACTAACAGGCATCCACGCGTCAGCAGTTCAGGGGCTGGGTTCTTTTTGAAAGGGGGGTGGGGGTTTGGGGGTTTTGGGGGGTTTTGTAGGGTTAATGTAGGGGTTTCATATATTGTGTTAGCTAGCTAATAGAGAGAAGTGTCCTCTCTTATCTCTGTGCTTAGTCGACGCTACGTGCTATACGTATAGAGAGGACTCGACATGCTAGCTAGTAAGCAAATGAAGGAAACCATTAAGTACAGAAGATCGTCATGAACATATACAGAGAGAAGTGATTGACCTCTCCTTCTCCGAGAGATTGGTCGAACAACAAGTTTTAGTATATCTATCCGACGCTACTGGCTACATATATATACAATATAAGATCTCTTACAATATAATCCCCTAACATATGAACTCAAGTTCCACATGGTATTATCCGTCTTTATTGATGACGTGGTCAAGAAAGAATCCCGCCAATTCCTCTTGAATTGCTCGTATGCGATCTTGTGCTAGGAGTTCATCCCGCATCTGAAACATCTAATTTGAAGAAGGGGGTCAATACATATATATGAATAAAACTTAACACAAATGATGGTAATAAAATAAAATTGTGAATATTATTGCTTACGCACTTCATATTGTTTTTTAGAGTAGCCCCGCTCACAGGTTGTGTGGCGGATGGACTCACAAACGTAGTATCCACAGTAATTATTCCCGGGTTCCTGCCACAACCACTTTACAAGAAATAGAGGTCAATCAAACTGATAAGCAAGCATGCTAAATGGTATTGATGAAACTAGCGCTAGAATCACTGGGAGATGCGCGGAACTAGCTAGTAGTACTTACTTTCGGCTGTGTAAATCACAGCTCCCCCGGCAGTCCCGGAGCTTGTGCGGTGAACTTTTCCAAACCCTGCCAGACAAAGAAAACAATTACTTGATATCAGGAAATGAACAAAGTTGCCAATATGGTGCGATAATGATCGATTGAACTTACTTCTGGAGCATTTTAGTCATGTCCGCATATTCCTCGGGATCTTTTTGTCTCGAGTCTAAGACGGTTACTAGTCCCTGCTCAAGCTTAATCTCTAGGAGAATATAGTGGAAGCTGCGCACGCATGCATAACTCATCAATTACATTACTATAACCTCGAGTAATAAGGAAAACCGAATATGCACAAGACAGTAACACTCACTTGAAGTTGTAAGGAAAGAGTATTATATCTTTGTTTTGATTTATTACCAACGATCGTAGCAAGTTGGCCTCGGTTTCTTTGGCATGAAATTTAACCGTAAATTCATCTATGAGATTTGTGTTGATGAACCCAATATCACCGATTTGTCTTTTCTTGCATTCGGCGATCTTCAATCAGCATATATAGTGAGGATAATTATATATACATGCAATGAAAGAGCTGAGCTATATATAGAGACTTAATGACAGAAGTATAGTACTTACAGACAGTAGCAAGTGACCGTTAATTTATCGAGGGCCTTTTGATTGAAAAACTGGAAGAACTCCTCAAATGGAACAGACAACAGATCAATTCCAACGAGGTCGTGCTCCTCTTTAACTTTCAGCGTCAAAGTATCCTTCCCAGACTCTCTGCAGGTTTTCATGTACCAATCATGGAATCGTCGCATCATCGTTGTTAGAGGAGGATGACCAGGTTTGACGAGAGGCTTCCCGTACTGGTATCTGAATTCGTCCACCTCCATTATATCAAAATGTGCATAGTCGTCGTGCATGTAATCTGCAGGATTGGTACCGGGCAAGATCCCCGGATGATTAGCGACGATATTGTTAGACACCTTGAGCGGGGGGGCACGATTGGTTCGCTTGTTCGCCGAGCTGGGGATTTTTTTCCCCACTTCTTCGTTCTTCTAACCTTCGATCACTGCAAGTACTTCCCGACCGGGACGCTTCCTTATATGTCCTTTCAATAATGTGCTCATAGTTGGTTTGCGGCGGAGACAGTGGTGGTCGCTTCAGGGCATCAAAAGTGCGCTTCGCTTTCACCGGATCTATCTTCTCCTCCGGAGGTGGATGTTTCTTAGCTCTTTGCGTTTCAAAGAAGTCCTTCACTTGGGCTTGACAGATCTCTGCGTTTTCCTGTTCGGTCATCTCATATGGTAACTTCTCTAGAGACTTGAGAGATGGACCGAATCTGTATTGCCTCCTACCTCTGGCTGAATTGCTAAACGCCGGAGCAGGCCGAGCGGCTGCGGCTGTCTTCTTTCGTTGCTTACGAGGCGGAGAAGGAGGCAGGGTGCTACGACGCACCGGAGCAGCCGGAGCAGCGGCGGCTCTCTTCTGCCCTTGCTGACGAGGCGGAGGAGGAGGCGGGCTGCTCGGACGCGCCGGCGCAGGCGGAGAAGGAGGCGGAGTGCCGCCACGCGCCTGAGAAGCCGAAGAAGGAGGCGAAGTGCCCTGATCACTCGCCGGAGGAGGAGACGGAGTGCCCTGACTCGCCAGAGGAGGAGGAGGAGGAGGAGGAGGCGGAGGCATCCAGTTAGGAAGGTTGATGAACTCCTTCCGCCATAGGCATGGAGTATTCAGAGCAGAACCCAGCCGAGTCTCCCCTTGACCGGTAGGGTGGTCAAGCTCGAGCTCCTGAAATCCCTCCGTTATTTCATCCACCATCACCCTAGCATATCCTTCTGGAATCGGCCGACAGTGAAAAGTTGCGCCGGGTTCAGGAGGTGCAACAGAGCCGACAACCGCCTTGACTTTGAATTGCTGCCATTGCGTCATAAGGTGGCAATGTTGAGACTCCGTGATAGCATCCACGGGGTAGCTAGCAGGAGCCGTGAAGACAGACTCCTGAAGCAGCTCGGTGGAAGCCACGCTGCTTCTCCGCTGAGATGGCGGGGTAGCTTCGGGGGTAGCTTCGGCAGGTCACTAGCTGTGAACTGCGTCTCGTTCCTCTAGCGCTTGTACCCTTTCGTGCAGCTTCTGCAGTTGGGTCAGCTCCACTTTCCTCTTCCTCTCCCGGCCTTTGTAACCGCCTGCGTCGGGAAACCCAGCCTTCCATGAAACGGAGCCTGGCGTGCCTCATGTCCGTCCCGGATGCTCAGGATTCTCGAGGGCCTGTGTGAGCTCGTCGTTCTCTCTGTCGGGAACGAACGTCCCTTCCTGCGCTGCGGCGATATACTCCTGAAGCCTCGTGACGGGTATTCTCGGTTGCTCATTCATCCAAACGCACTTCCCTATTTCAGGGTCCAACGATCCCCCAACCCCGAAGAACCAAGTCCTTGAACGGTTTGGCCAGTGCAATGTCTCTGGTTCGACCCCTTTATCAAGCAGGTCATTCTCAGCCTTGTCCCACAATGGCCGGGCTCCGAGGTAGCCACCTGACCCCGTGCGATGGTGATGCTCCTTCTTTGCAGCATTTTTCTTGTTTGTCGCTGACATCTTCTTACTCTTCTCCGATGTCTTGTGGGCGACAAATGCGTCCCGGTGATCTCTGATCTTCTCAAATCGGCCGGTGAATTCTGGAGTCTTGTCATTGTCGACAAACATTGATTTCAGCTCATTCTTCCACCTCCTGAATAGATCAGCCATCTTCTTAAGAGCATGAGCCTTGATCAATGGCTCTTTAACTAGCTTCTCCGGATCCTCCTCTGGCGGTAGGGTGAAATTTGCCTTCAGCGCGGCCCAAAGATCATCTTTCTGCCTATCGTTGACATAAGACACCTCAGGGTCTTCCTTCTTAGGCTTATACCATTGGTGGATGCTGATCGGGATCATGTCCCTAACAAGAACCCCGCACTGAGCAGAAAATGCTTCCTTGGTCCGGATGGGTGCAATCGGTTGGCCATCGCGCGCGATTTCTGTGATCGTGAACCTTTCATCCGAGCGCAACTGTTTCTTCGGGCCTCGTCTCGTTACCGAAGTTTGGCTTGATCCGGAGGGCTAGAAAGAAGAAAGAAGAGAGTTAATATGTGTACATACCAAAACAATTAATGCATCAATTATCTATAATCAGCACAGGCTTAATTAATATATATACCTAGCCGGACTCCGTTCGGTCACCGGAGCCGTCATCACGGTGTCCTTCTTCCACCGGCATTCAGTCACCGGAGCCATCATAATCATGTCCTTCCTCCTCCATTGTTCGATCACCGTAGCCTGCTTCTTCACCCTGTCCTTCTAGACCATCGGTGTCGTTGAGATACGACAAGATATCAGCTCCGGCTGTGATTATGCCCCCCAACACCTGTTCTGCTTCCTCGTCTCGGTCGTGCTCCGTAGTTTCTACAAATATTACAACATGGCAATTATTATACAAAACATGACAGATGGATATATTAGTGGCAAACGTTGACCTAGCTAGCTAATCACAACAAGGAATCATATTAGTGGCCTCGACGTTTCTCTAGGGTTTGGGGCGGCCTCGGCAACACTTCTAGGGTTAGGGGTGGCCTCGACGACAACGCTCTTTTAACTTTGTAAATTTGGGTGGCCTCGGCAGTGCTTCTAGGGTTTGGGCCGGACCGCCTCTCTCATGATTGTCCAACGTCCGGACCAACAAGGGATTTAACAAAATGGCACCATTCTGGATGTGCAGAAAATGGTCCATATTTTTCCTGATCTCATCTACCCTTCTATATGCCATGTTGTCTAGTGTCAAAGAATTCAAGAAAACCATGACTTCATCATTAGCCGGAAATGACAGGCGCATAATGGTACGAAGCTTTTCAAAGTTGTTTTGGAACGGAGTTCCCGGTAGAATAATTTGCTTTTTGGTACAAAGTTCAGCAAGAGCCTTCCGAATATCGCTATTTGGAAGGCCTTTGCTGAAATTCATACCAAAAGGCGAATTATTCTATCAGGAACTCCGTTCCAAAACAACTTTGAAGAGCTTCCTAGCATCATACGCCTGTTACTTCCATCTAATGATGAAGCCGTGGATTTCTTCAATACTTTTACAGACAACGTGACATATAGAAGAATATATATATATATATACATATATATATATATATATGAGATCAGAAAAATTGGATCAACTTGTGCACATCCATAATGGGGGCATTCATGATAAATCTGGACCCTCGACCCCCTCATGTCATGTTTGTCTAGTGTCAAAGGATTCAACAAAACCATGTCTTCATCATTAGGCGAAAGTAACAGGCGCATGATAGTGCGAAGCTCTCCAAAGTTATTTTGGAACGGAGTCTCAGATAGGATAATTCACTTTTTGGTACAAAGTTCAGCAAGAGCCTTCCGAATATCGCTATTTGGAAGGCCTTTGCTGAAATTTGTACCAAAAGACAAATTATCCTATCCGGGACTCCCTTCCAAAATAACTTTGGAAAACTTCATACCATCATGCCCGGTTACTTCCGGCTAATGATGAAGCCATGGATTTCTTCAATACTGTGACACTAGGCAACCTCTCGACCCCTCGGCGATCCTCGACCCTCGACCCCTCGACGACCCTCGAACCCTCAACCCTCGACCCCTCGACCCTCGAACCCTTGGCGACCCTCGACCCCTCGGTGACCCTCGACCCTCTACCCTAGCTAGTTCCCGGCCCTCGCCCCTCGAACCCTCGGCGACCCCCTCCCCCCTCCTCATGTCGAAGTTATCGGGGAGGGGGTATATCGACCCCCCTCATGTCGAAGTTATCGGGGAGGTGGTATATCGACAACGACATACCCGATAAAAAATAAGAAGAGGAAGAAGAAGAAGAAGAAAAAAAAGAGGAGAAGAAGAAAGGGATAGAGGAGAAGATCGAAGAAAAAGAAGAAGAAAAAAAGGAGAAGAAGAAAAAATAGAATATTTCCTCTATTCCTTTCTTCTTCTCCTCTTGTTTTTTTTCTTTTTTCCTCTTCTTATTTATTTCTCCTCTTCTTCTCCTTTTTCTTTTCCTTCTTCCTAAACTAAACATAAACTAAAATAATCCTAAAACTAAACGAAACTTCTCCTCCTCCCTTTTTTTTCTTCTTCTTTTTTCATCCTAAAAATTTATGAACAAAATTATAACAGAAAAAAACCATAAAAATTCTAATAACAAAATAAAAATTCTATGAACAAAATTAGAACAAAAAATCATAAAAATTCTATGAAAAAATGACGTATTCTTTGCATATGAACATACAAACATTTGCATATTCTACAATAATATCACCAAAAAAATCTATGAACAGAAAAAAATCTAACTTTTGCATATTCTTTGCATATGAACATACATACATCATCATCATCATCATCTACTACTACAATATGAACAGAAAAAAATCTATATATGTGAACAGGGCCGTCGTCGGCGGCGTTGGGGCGGGCGCGCGGCGGCGTTGGGGCGCGGGGGGGGGGGGAGGGGGAGAGGAGGGGGAACGACGCGGTGAGGCTCATAGTGCAGGGGAGCGGCGGCGAGGTCGGGGCAGGGCTCGGCGCGCGCGACGACGAGGTCGGGGCAGGGCGCGGCGAGGTCGGGGTAGGGCGCGTCGAGGTCGGGGAAGGGTGCGGCGAGGCCGAGGTAGGGCGAGGACGGGGCAGGGCGACGACGGAGACGGCGGACGGGGGCAGGGCAGCCTGGCGGTGTCTATGACCTCGGCATCGTCGGGCGGCAACTGGCGATGAAATCTGAAAAAATGCTAAGTGCTGGCTTATATAGCAAAGGCTTTAGTCCCGGTTCGTGGCACCAAGCGGGACCAATGCCACCCTTTAGTCCCGGTTGGTGCCACCAACCGGGACCAAAGGTCTCTTTTCAGTAGCCGAAAGGGCGGGAAGCAGAGGCCTTTGGTCTCGGTTGGTGGCACCAACCGGGACTAAAAGGGGGCATTGGTCCCGGTTGGTGCCACGAACCGGTACCAATGCACCCCTTTAGTCCGGTTGGTGCCACCAACCGGGACCAAAGGCCTTGTGCTGCCCGCGTCGCGGCCAAAAATTTAGTCCCACCTCGCTAGTTGAGAGAGCTCGAGAGTGGTTTATAAGCGCTGCTACGCCCACCCTCTCGAGCTCCTCTCAACTGCATGCTTTCGTGCCTAATCTGTCACTATGTGCCTGTGGGCCTACTGGGCCTACTTTGGGCCTGAATCCTGGTCCATGGTTGGGTTTCTAGTCGTATTCAGGCCGTGGTGGCCCAGTAGGTGGCACTTTTATTTATTTATTTATTTTTTGTTGCTTTATTTATTTTATTTTATTTCTACTTACAACAAAATACTTACTGTTGCTATTTTTATTTATTTTATTAAATTTTATTTATTTTAATTTATTAAAGTTTATTTTGTTTCTACTTATTTATTTTATTAAGTTTATTTTATTTTGTTTCTACTTATTTATTTTGTTAAATTTTAATTTATTTTATTTTGTTTCTACTTATTTATTAAAGTTTATTTTGTTTCTACTTATTTATTAAAGTTTATTTTGTTTCTACTTATTTATTAAAGTTTATTTTGTTTCTACTTATTTATTAAAGTTTATTTTGTTTCTACTTATTTATTAAAGTTTATTTTGTTTCTACTTATTTATTTTATTTTATTTTTGCTTTGTTTATTTATTTTATGAAAACTCTTTTTGCTTTTAATGTTTTGAACATAAAATAGTTTGATAATTTTAGTTGCATAAATTTTATATAATTTTAGTTTCAATAATACTAGAGGTTTATAAAAGCTTTTTAGTTGATTCCTTTAGTACCGGTTCTAAGGCTGTTACAAAGGCATTTCATTTAGTACCGGTTCTAAGGCTCCCCACGAGCACCTTTAGTACCGGTTCATGGCGTGAACCGGTAATAGAGTTTTTTAGTTGATTCTTTCTGCAACTGTTTTTTAGTCCCACCTCGCCAAGCAAGAGGCACTCGCAGTGGTTTATAAGCCCTGAGTGCAGAGACGATGAAGGAGAGGCGCAATGCTCACCTGTAGGTTGCTTAGCTTCAGGCCTTGAGGAAGTGGTGTAGACTGCACGGAGCTATCAGGGTTTCGAACAAAAACTACACATAGCTCCGTGCAGTCTACACTATTTCCTCAAGGCCTGAAGCTAAGCAACGTGCAGGTGAAGATTGCGCCTCTCTTTTATTTTTAATAACTTATTACAACTCCGGACTTCTTGTATGTTCAAAATGCACCATTCAAAGCCACATCATCAATTTTCAATCATTTTTGACTTCATTTGTTATTTTTCATGCATTTACTGATTTTTTTTGAGCTATAAGACCCTGAAATTGAAAAGCATTTCAAATGAACTCTGAAAAGGTTGAAAGTTGGCATGGTATCATTATTTCACCCACATAGCATGTGCAAAAAAGTTGAGAGGGTTACGGCAAAAACTGGATGCACTTCGTGTACAAAACGGACAATCTCTTTCGAAGTATCAAGGTTTCGGACGAAAACTCATCTGTTACAAAGGGATTTCATTTTTTTGAACTTATTTGAACTCCAGACTTCTTGTGTTCAAAATGCACCATTCAAAGCCACATCATCAATTTTCAACCCTTTCTGACTTCATTTGTAATTTTTCATGCATTTACTGATTTTTCGAGCTATAAGACCCTGAAATTGAAAAGCATTTCAAATGAAATCTGAAAAGGTTGAAACCTGGCATGGTATCATCATTTCACCCACATAACATGTGCAAAAAAATAGAGAGCGTTACGACAAAAACTGGATGCACTTCATGTACAAAACGGACAATCTCTTTCGAAGTATCAGGGTTTCATACGGAAACTCGTCTGTTAGAACAGGCATTTCATTTCTTCACATGTAACTGGAGTGATATTCTAGATCAAAGGCATCATCATAATAGTTGTGGAGAGAAAGTCTTCACTTTTTCTTCGCTTGTGTCCTTTGCTTATTGCGCCATAACCATGGATAATCTTCATCATTTATCAGGGTGCTTGGGTCAGCCTTGACTTTGAAGGGAGGAATTTGATGGAACTTTTCATAATCTTCGGACATGTCTGTCTTGCCCTCCACTCCCATGATGTCTCTTTTTCCTGAAAGAACTATGTGGCGCTTTGGCTCATCGTATGATGTGTTCGCTTCCTTATCTTTTCTTTTTCTCGGTTTGGTAGACATGTCCTTCACATAGAAAACCTGTGCCACATCATTGGCTAGGATGAACGGTTCGTCTGTGTACCCAAGATTGTTCGGATCCACTGTTGTCATTCCGTACTGTGGGTCTACGTGTACCCCGCCTCCTGACAGATTGACCCATTTGCACTTAAACAAAGGGACCTTAAAATCATGTCCGTAGTCAAGTTCCCATATGTCCACTATGTAACCATAATATGTGTCCTTTCCCCTCTTGGTTGCTGCATCAAAGCGGACACCGCTGTTTTGGTTGGTGCTCTTTTGATCTTGGGCGATCGTGTAAAATGTATTCCCATTTATCTCGTATCCTTTGTAAGTCAATACAGTCGAAGATGGTCCCCTGGACAACGAGTACAGCTCATCACAAACAGTGTTGTCACCTCTGAGACGTGTTTCCAACCAACTGCCGAAAGTCCTGATGTGTTCACATGTAATCCAGTCGTCACACTGCTCCGGGTGTTTGGAGCGCAGACTGTTCTTGTGTTCATCGACATACGGGGTCACCAAGGTAGAGTTCTGTAGAACTGTGTAGTGTGCTTGAGACCAAGAATGCCCGTCCCTGCATATTATTGAGTCCCCTCCAAGCGTGCCTTTTCCAGTCAGTCTCCCCTCATACCGCGATTTAGGGAGACCAATCTTCTTAAGGCCAGGAATGAAGTCAACACAAAACCCAATGACATCCTCTGTTTGATGGCCCATGGAGATGCTTCCTTCTGGCCTAGCGCGGTTACGGACATATTTCTTTAGGACTCCCATGAACCTCTCAAAGGGGAACATATTGTGTAGAAATACGGGGCCCAGAATGACAATCTCGTCGACTAGATGAACTAGGACGTGCGTCATGATATTGAAGAAGGATGGTGGGAACACCAGCTCGAAACTGACAAGACATTGCGCCACATCACTCCTTTGCCTTGGTATGATTTTTGGATCGATCACCTTCTGAGAGATTGCATTGAGGAATGCACATAGCTTCACAATGGCTAATCGGACGTTTTCCGGTAGAAGCCCCCTCAATGCAACCGGAAGCAGTTGCGTCATAATCACGTGGCAGTCATGAGACTTTAGGTTCTGGAACTTTTTCTCTGGCATATTTATTATTCCCTTTATATTCGACGAGAAGCCAGACGGGACCTTCATACTGAGCAGACATGCAAAGAAGATTTCCTTCTCTTCTTTGGTAAGAGCATAGCTGGCAGAACCTTCATACTGCTTTGGAGGCATGTCGTCTTTTTCGTGCAAACGTTGCAGGTCCTCCCGTGCCTCCGGTGTATCTTTTGTCTTCCCATACACGCCCAAGAAGCCTAGCAGGTTCACGCAAAGGTTCTTCGTCACGTGCATCACGTCGATTGAAGAGCGGACCTCTAGGTCTTTCCAGTAGGGTAGGTCCCAAAATATAGATTTATTCTTCCACATGGGTGCGCGTCCCTCAGCGTCATTCGGAACAGATAGTCCGCCGGGACCCTTTCCAAAGATTACGTGTAAATCATTGACCATAGCAAGTACGTGATCACCGGTACGCATGGCGGGCTTCTTCCGGTGATCTGCCTCGCCTTTGAAATGCTTGCCTTTCTTTCGACATTGATGGTTGGTCGGAAGAAATCGACGATGCCCCAGGTACACATTCTTCCTGCATTTGTCCAGGTATATACTTTTGGTGTCAGCTAAACAGTGCGTGCATGCGTGGTATCCCTTGTTTGTCTGTCCTGAAAGGTTACTGAGAGCAGGCCAATCATTGATGGTTACAAACAGCAACGCATGCAGGTTAAATTCCTCCTGTTTGTGCTCATCCCACACACGTACACCGTTTCCATTCCACAGCTGTAAAAGTTCTTCAACTAATGGCCTTAGGTACACATCAATGTCGTTGCCGGGTTGCTTAGGGCCTTGGATGAGAACTGGCATCATAATGAACTTCCGCTTCATGCACATCCAAGGAGGAAGGTTATACATACATAGAGTCACGGGCCAGGTGTTGTGATTGCTGCTCTGCTCCCCGAAAGGATTAATGCCATCCGCGCTTAAACCAAACCATACATTCCTTGGGTCACCTGCAAACTCAGCCCTGTACTTTCTCTCGATTTTTCTCCACTGCGACCCGTCAGCGGGTGCTCTCAACTTCCCGTCTTTCTTACGGTCCTCTCTGTGCCATCGCATCAACTTGGCATGCTCTTCGTTTCTGAACAGACGTTTCAACCGTGGTATTATAGGAGCATACCACATCACCTTGGCAGGAACCCTCTTCCTGGGGGGCTCGCCGTCAACATCACCAGGGTCATCTCGTCTGATCTTATACCGCAATGCACCGCATACCGGGCATGCGTTCAAATCCTCGTACGCACTGCGGTAGAGGATGCAGTCATTAGGGCATGCATGTATCTTCTGCACCTCCAATCCTAGAGGGCATACGACCTTCTTTGTTGCGTACGTACTGTCGGGCAATTCGTTATCCTTTGGAAGCTTCTTCTTCAATATTTTCAGTAGCTTCTCAAATCCTTTGTCAGGCACAGCATTCTCTGCCTTCCACTGCAGCAATTCCAGTACGGTACCGAGCTTTGTGTTGCCATCTTCGCAATTGGGGTACAACCCTTTTTTGTGATCCTCTAACATGCGATCGAACTTCAGCTTCTCCTTTTGACTTTCGCACTGTCTCCTTGCATCAACAATGACCCGGCGGAGATCATCATCGGGCACAATATCGTCTGGTTCCTCTTGATCTTCAGCAGCTTCCCCCGTTGCAGCATCACCGTATTCCGGGGGCACATAGTTGTCATCGTCCTCTTCTTCTTCGCTGTCTTCCATCATAACCCCTATTTCTCCGTGCCTGGTCCAAACATTATAGTGTGGCATGAAACCCTTATAAAGCAGGTGGTTGTGAAGGATTTTCCGGTCAGAGTAAGACTTCGTATTCCCACATATAGGGCATGGACAACACATAAAACCATTCTGCTTGTTTGCCTCAGCCACTTCGAGAAAATTATGCACGCCCTTAACGTACTCGGAGGTGTGTCTGTCACCGTACATCCATTGCCGGTTCATCTGCGTGCATTATATATAATTAAGTGTGTCAAAAACCATTACAGAACATCATGGATAGATAAGTGACCAAACTAATAGAAGTTCATCATCACATTAAAACCAAAGTACATACATTGAACAACATATAGCTCTCCAGAGCATCTAATTAAACCATGTGTTGAAACTATGTAAAACATTTCAATGCAACAACAAATGCGATCATAATCGCAACCAAGGTAACAATTGATCCAACGGCATAATGATACCAAGCCTCGGTATGAATGGCATATTTTCTAATCTTTATAATCTTCAAACGCATTGCTTCCATCTTGATCTTGTGATCATCGACGACATCCGCAACATGCAACTCCAATATCATCTTCTCCTCCTCATTTTTTTTATTTTTTCCTTCAAGTAATTGTTTTCTTCTTCAACTAAATTTAACCTCTCGACAATAGGGTCGGTTGGAATTTCCGGTTCACATACCTCCTAGATAAATAAAATCTATGTCACGTTGGTCGGCATAATTGTCATAAACAATAAATGAACCAAATAGTTATAAAAGATAATGTATACCACATCCGAATCATAGATAGGACGAGGGTCGACGGGGGCGGATACCAAAACCATCGCACTATATAATAACAAGCAATAATAAAAGTAAGAAATTAGACAAGTATCTATCTAAAGTAAGAATGTTTTTCTTTCAGAAATAAGATAAGAGCAAGAGGCTCACCACGGTGGTGCCGGCGACGAGATCGGCGCGGGCGATCGACGGCGGTGAAGACGGGGATGGGATGTGACGGACCGCTAAACCTAGACAAATCTCGGGGAAAATGGAGCTTGGAGGTCGAGCTTCAAGAGGAGAAAGCTTAACTAGTGTGGCTCGGGCATTTCATCGAACACCTCATGTGCATAGGAGGTGAGCTAGAGCACCACAAAGCTCTCCCCTCGCAAGCCAGAAAAAATAGAGCACTGTGAAGTGCTCTGCTGTGGCGATGGGGTATATATAGGTAACTCATTGGTCCCGGTACGTGGCTGGAACTGGGACTAAAGGCCCCTCTTCTGTCCTGGTTCTAGGCACGAACCGGGACCAATGGCTGTGGGCCAGGAGCAAGGACCATTGGTCCCGGTTCGTGCCTAGAACCGGGACAAATGGGTCCACATGAACCGGGACAAATGCCTCCCGAGGCCCGGCCGGCCCCGTGGGCGCACGAACCGGGACGTATGCCCCCATGGGTCCCGGTTCATGACAGAACCGGGACTAATGGGCTGGCCAGGCCCCAACCAAAGCCTTGTTTTCTACTAGTGGCAGGATGTCGAGAAGACGGCCTTCTTGACCCTGTGCGGGGTGTACTGCTACACCTGCATGCCCTTTGGGCTGCGTAACGCCGGAGCAACCTTCCAGCGGCTGATGCACATCGCTCTGGGCCAACAGCTCGGGAGGAACGCTGAGGCCTACGTCAACGACATAGTGGTGAAGTCCCGGGAGGCAAGGACCCTCATCGAGGACCTGGAAGAGACGTTCGCCAGCCTGCGCAAGGTGGACCTGCGGCTCAACCCGGAGAACATGTGTGTTTGGCGTCCCCTCCGGCAATCTGTTGGGCTTTCTGGTGTCACACAGGGGAATCGAGGCAAACCCGGAGAAGGTCAAGGCAATAGAAAGGATGAGTCCGCCACAGACTCTTAAGGAAATGCAAAAGTTGGCGGGCTGTGTGACCTCGCTAGGGCGCTTCATCTCCAAGCTGGGGAAGCGTGCTCTCCTGTTCTTCAAGCTGATGAAGAAAAAGGGGACGTTCGAGTGGACTCTGGAGGCTGACGCGGCGTTTCAAGACCTCAAGAGATACCTCACCAGCCCACCAGTAATGGTGGCGCCGCGTCCTCTCGAGCCCCTGGTGCTTTACCTGGCCGCCATGCCTCACTCAGCCAGCGCAGCGCTGGTAGCCGTCTGGGAGGAGCGCCAGGCCAAGGGCCTGCCGCACGACGCCGCGTGCTCCGTCGAGATAATGCAGCCCCAAGACGGCGTCCCTAAAGCCTCGACGGCGCCAACGGATAACCAGGCTCCACAAGACGGCGCTCCTGAGGTTGCAGTTGCCCCAACAGACGACCAAGCTCCTGAGACCCCCCAGCCTCAGGAGGTCTCGGACTCCGCCAACACTCCCGCCCTCGTCGAGCACTCAGTGTACTTCGTCAACACGGTACTACGTTACGTGCGGGCATGCTACCCCATGCCGCAGAAGCTCTTGCTTGCGCTCCTCGTCGCCTCACGTAAGCTGCGCCACTACTTCCAAGGCCACCCCATTAAGCTCATCTCAGCTTACCCACTGGAGAGGGTGCTCCGGAGCCCCAATGTTGCGGGGAGGGTCGCCGAGTGGAACATCGAATTGCAGGCATTCCAGCTGGAGTTCAGCACCACCAAGGTCATCAAGGGTGCCGCGCTCACCGACTTCGTGGCGGAGTGGACCGACGCTCCGGTGCCCGAAGCAGGCGAGGACCGGTCCCTCTTGCCAGGAAGTGAAGCTCCAGATGGTTGGGTCATGTACTTTGACGGCGCCTTCGCACGTCAAGGCGCGGGGGCTGGAGCCGTGCTCATCTCACCCACTCAGGACAAGCTCTACTACGCCGTGCAACTTTGTTTCCAACGTGGCGAAAAGGTCTCCAACAACATCGTGGAGTACGAAGGCATGATTGCCGGCCTCAAGGCCGCGGCTGCTTTGGGCGTGTAGCACCTCACCATCAAGGGCGACTCCCAGCTCCTCGTCAACTTCTCCAACAAGGTGTACGAGTCGAATGATGAACACATGGAGGCATACCTGGTGGAGTATGCAAAATTGAGAAACAATTCTTGGGCCTGGAGCTGCAGCACGTGCCTCGCGGCACGAACAAGGAAGCCGACGATATCGCCAAGAAAGCATCCAAGCGCCAGCCTCAGGAGCCCGACGTCTTCTAGGAGCGGCTCTTCAAGCCTTCAGCAGCCCCTCCGGCTGCGTAGGCAACACTGCCTCGGGAGGAGCTCCCCCAGCATCGACCTCGGGAGCCCCCGCCTGCGGCCCGACCTCGGGAGCACGCCTGCTCCTCGCGCTCGAGCCTCGGGGAATTCAAGGCATACCTGCTTCAGGGAACCCTGCCGGATAAGGAGGAAGACGCAGAGCGCGTGGCTCGGCAAGCCACAACCTACTGCATTCAGGACGGTGAGCTCTACCGAAAACGACCAAACGATGTTTCCTTGCGATGCATCTCCAGGGAACAGGCGTGCGAGCTGTTAGCCAACATACACGGGGGAGACTGTGGGCATCACTCGTCTTCGCGCACCTTGGTGGGCAAGGCGTTCCGCAGCAGGTTCTACTGGCCCACGGTGCTCAACGACGCGACCGAGCTGGTGAGATCCTGTGAAGCCTGCCAGTTTCATGCCAAGAAAATCCACCAGCCTGCTCAGGGCCTCCAGACCATCCCGCTCTCGTGGCCGTTTGCGGTCTGGGGGCTAGACATCTTGGGTCCGTTCCCTCGAGCGCCCGGGGGCTACCGCTACCTCTACGTCGCCATCGACAGGTTCACCAAATGGTCGGAGGTGGAAGCTTTCCGCACCATCCCAGCCGCCTCGGCAGTCAAGTTCATCAAGGCCTCGTGAGCCGGTTCGGGGTCCCGAATCGCATCATCACTGACAACGGCTCGCAGTTCACTAGTAACCTTTTCAAAACATAATGTGCTAACCTTGGAACGCAGATATGCTATGCCTCAGTGGCACACCCCAGGAGCAACGGCCAAGGCGAGCGCGCAAACGCTGAGGTCCTGAGGGGCCTCAAGACGAGAACTTTCAAGAAGAAGCTCGAGGCCTGCGGCAGGGGCTAGCTGGACGAGCTCCAGTCCGTGTTGTGGTCCATCCGCACCACCGCGACCAAGCCAACCGGCGAAACTCCATTCTTCCTCGTCTACGGAGCCGAAGCGGCTCTCCCGCACGAGGTCAAGCATCGCTCCACGTGGGTCTTGGCGTTTGACGAGGCACGCCAGGATTCCATGCGGGGGATGGACCTCGTGCTGGGGGAGGAATGCCGCCGTCAAGCTTCGCTCCGGGCGGCGAGGTACTAGCAGGCGCTGCGGCGGTACCGCTGCCGCAGCGTCCGCTCCAGGACGCTCGAGGTGGGCGATCTCGTCCTGAGGCGGGTGCTCTCCAGGGAGGGGCTACATAAGCTCTCTCCCATGTGGGAGGGCCCGTTTAGGATTGTCCGCGCCTCCAGGCCTGGCGCCGCCCGCCTAGAGACGCAGGACGGGATCCCCATCCAGAACACCTGGAACATCCAGCACCTCCGGAAGTTCTACCCATGAAGCAAGGCCCAGTGCCTGTGAAGGTCTCCGCTCGTGACACTCTCACGTAATAATGAGTGGGGCTGTACACGCCCCGGAGTCTCCGGAGAGCCGCCCTTCGGCCTCGGGGGGTCCCTCCCACGTCCTAGTGGCAGCACTTAGCTCCGCGCTGGTGAAAAGACTAGACTAGGTGCCGGACGCGGCTGTTCATTTGCTTGCTTTCTGTAGTTGGTTTGCAATCGTTCAATGGAATTTGGAGTTCTATCTTTTCTCGATCGCGTAGTTGGGTTTTTTCTCCTCTCGCTTGCTCGCCTCTTTGTCTTGGTTAGGGAAAGCGGCAGTTGCCCGTCGCTCTTCCTCTCTCGCCTCGCGCGGGGGCTAGGCAGGTGTGCGTGTGCGTGTTGGGCTCGCCCACACTGCGAACACACCTCGCCAAAGCCTTGTCGCCCCAGAGCTTGGGCTTCCTTGATCCTTCGCGAGGCATCTCGAATAAGCTCGTGATTTATGCACCCTCTTCAAGTCCATGCCCCCCGGGTACTGCGACGCGGTGCACTGAGACACGATTAGCCCATGCCTGAGGGCTCGTGCAAGGAGGAACAAGGCACCCGACAGATCTTCTAACAAATCCTGCAGCTTTGTGATGCCTCCCGAGGCTAGCGGCTCCTGAGTCGGCAGCAAGGAGGCCTCACCAGATGCTAAAAGGCGCGCCCTCGCGAGGCTGGAAACTACCCCGAGTGTATCAAACTAAGTTATCCCTCTGCACCTACATGGAGCACGGACATCACAGCATAACACAAGAACAATAAACATAGCATAGTAGCATAAGTACCATGGTTCATTACACGCCCCAGCAGGGCCCTCTACTTTTTTTCAAAATGCAGGAGAAAGGAAAGGTTAAACAGAAGCGGCCCGCGCAACCGCAGCAGCTCCCGAGGCCTGGCTCCGGAGGCCCTTCGGGCTCAGCCTGAGCCCTCCTCCCGCTTCACCGAGGCGTGGCGACGAGAAGGTCCGCCACCTCCCTCGAAGCGAGCCCGGCGGCTGGTCGTAACCGCCGCTGCTGGAGCTCTCGCCGGAGGAAGAGCCGTCGCCGCTGAACGAGCCGCGGCCGTGGCCAAGGGCAAGCTCACCCTCAGCACCACCACGGCTGTCATCAAGGCCAAGCTCATCGTCGCCACCGTCGTCTTCGGGGCAACACCCTGCGCGGCGGCCGTCTTCCCCAAACACCCTCACGTAGAGGGTCGCGACGCCGTCGTACTTGAAGTGGAGGGTGCACCTCCCGATCAGGCCACGCGCGTGGGCAAACGTCTGCCATGCGTGGGTCAAGGCCACGTTGCCCGCGGCAGAGACCTCGGCCGTGGCCCACGAGGCCTTACTGCAGCAGCCATCAGCCTGCAACCAGAGGCCGTCAAGACCCACGACCGGCAGCTCGCCGGTGAAGAAGCGCGGAAGCTGGAGCCAGGTGCCGGCCGGCCTCTCCGACCACACGACAAACTCCGGGAGCACCTCCTCCGAGTGGAAGCGTGGCTGAGGAGGCCGGGCAACCACTGCGCGCCTCCCTTCGTCGCAGGGGCTGCCTTGCCCTAGGCAGCTCCCACCACGAGAAGAAGCACCACCACGGCCGCCCAGGGCGACGCCGGCCCCCGAAGGAGCGCTCCCACGCCCCCCAGGAGCTACAGCAGGGGTCGTGGCGTGCTTACGGGGGCGGACCCGCCCTCTCTTGGGCGGCGGCGAGCCGGGTCCCTCCTGGCGAGCCTTTCCCTTCTCGGCGGCGGAGAACCTTCTTGTCGGCGCCATGAGAATTGCAGAAAGTGAAGGAAATATGACCTAGAGGCAATAATAAAGTTATTATTTATTTCCTCATATCATGATAAATGCTTATTATTCATGCTAGAATTGTATTAACCGGAAACATAATACATGTGTGAATACATAGACAAACATAGTGTCACTAGTATGCCTCTACTTGACTAGCTCGTTGATCAAAGATGGTTGAGTTTCCTAGCCATAGACATGAGTTGTCATTTGATTAACGGGATCACATCATTAGGAGAATGAAGTGATTGACTTGACCCATTCCATTAGCTTAGCACTTAATCGTTTAGTTTACTGCTATTGCTTTCTTCATGACTTATACATGTTCCTATGACTATGAGATTATGCAACTCCCGAATACCGGAGGAACACTTTGTGTGCTACCAAACGTCACAACGTAACTGGGTGATCATAAAGGTGCTCTACAGGTGTCTCCGATGGCATTTGTTGAGTTGGCATAGATCGAGATTAGGATTTGTCACTCCGGTTGTCGGAGAGGTATCTCTGGGCCCTCTCGGTAATGCACATCACTATAAGCCTTGCAAGCAATGTGACTAATGAGTTAGTTGCGGGATGATGCATTACGGAATGAGTAAAGAGACTTACCGGTAACGAGATTGAGCTAGGTATTGAGATACCGCCGATCGAATCTCGGGCAAGTAACATACCGATGACAAAGGGAATAACGTATGTTGTTATGCGGTTTGACCGATAAAGATCTTCGTAGAATATGTAGGAACCAATATGAGCATCCAGGTTCCGCTATTGGTTATTGACCGGAGACGTGTCTCGGTCATGTCTACATAGTTCTCGAACCCGTAGGGTCCGCACGCTTAAAGTTCTGTGACGATCGGTATTATGAGTTTATATGTTTTGATGTACCGAAGGTAGTTCAGAATCCCGATATGATCACGAACATGACGAGGAGTCTCGAAATGGTCGAGACGTAAAGATCGATATATTGGATGACTATGTTCGGACACCGGAAGTGTTTTGGGAGGTTTCAGGCATATACCGGAGTACTGGGGGGTTACCGGAACCCCCCGGGGAGTATATTGGGCCTAATGGGCCTTAGTGGAGAAGAGGAGGGACGGCCAGGGCAGGCCGCGCCCCCCTCCCCCTCTAGTCCGAATTGGACAAGGAGGGGGGGCGGCGCCCCCCTTTCCTTCCCCTCTCTCTCCTCCTTCCCCCTTCTCCTACTCCTACTAGGAAAAGAGGAGTCCTACTCCCTGTGAGAGTAGGACTCCCCCCTTGGCGCGCCCTCCTCCTTGGCCGGACGCCTCCCCCCTAGCTCCTTTATATACGGGGGCAGGGGGCACCCTAGAACACACAAGTTGATCATTGATCTCTCCCAGCCGTGTGCGGTGCCCCCCTCCACCATAATCCACCTCGGTCATATTGCAGCGGTGCTTAGGCGAAGCCCTGCGATGGTAGCTTCATCAACATCGTCACCACACCGTCGTGCTGACGAAACTCTCCCTCGAGCTCTACTGGATCGTGAGTTCGCGAGACGGCACCGAGCTGAACGTGTGCTGAACGCGGAGGTGCCGTACGTTCGGTACTGAGGATCGGTCGATCATGAAGACGTACGACTACATCAACCGCGTTGTCATAATGCTTCCGCTTAACGGTCTAAGAGGGTACATGGACGACACTCTCCCCTCTCGTTGCTATGCATCACCATGATCTTGCGTGTGCGTAGGAATTTTTTTGAAATTACTACGTTCCCCAACAGTGGCATCCGAGCCAGGTTTATGCGTAGATGTTATATGCACGAGTAGAACACAAGTGAGTTGTGGGCGATACAAGTCATACTGCTTACCAGTATGTCATACTTTGGTTCGGCGGTATTGTTGGATGAAGCGGCCCGGACCGACATTACACGTACGCTTACGCGAGACTGGTTCTACCGACGTGCTTTGCACACAGGTGGCTGGCGGGTGTTAGTTTCTCCAACTTTAGTTGAACCGAGTGTGGCTACGCCCGGTCCTTGAGAAGGTTAAAACAACACTAACTTGACAAACTATCGTTGTGGTTTTGATGCGTAGGTAAGAACGGTTCTTGCTCAGCCCATAGCAGCCACGTAAAACTTGCAACAACAAAGTAGAGGACGTCTAACTTGTTTTTGCAGGGCATGTTGTGATGTGATATGGTCAAGACATGATGCTATATTTTATTGTATGAGATGATCATGTTTTGTAACGGAGTTATCGGCAACTGGCAGGAGCCATATGGTTGTCGCTTTATTGTATGCAATGCAATCGCCATGTAATTGCTTTACTTTATCACTAAGCGGTAGCGATAGTCGTAGAAGCAATAGTTGGCGAGATGACAACGATGCTACGATGGAGATCAAGGTGTCGTGCCGGTGACGATGGTGATCATGACGGTGCTTTGGAGATGGAGATCAAAGGCACAAGATGATGATGGCCATATCATATAACTTATATTGATTGCATGTGATGTTTATCCTTTATGCATCTTATTCTGCTTTGTTTGACGGTAGCATTATAAGATGATCTCTCACTAAATTTCAAGGTATAAGTGTTCTCCCTGAGTATGCACCATTGCGAAAGTTCGTCGTGCCGAGACACCACGTGATGATCGGGTGTGATAAGATCTACGTTCAAATACAACGGGTGTAAGCCAGTTTTGCACACGCAGAATACTCGGGTTAAACTTGACGAGCCTAGCATATGCAGATATGGCCTCGGAACACTGAGACCGAAAGGCCGAGCGTGAATCATATAGTAGATATGATCAACATAGTGATGTTCACCATTGAAAACTACTCCATCTCACGTGATGATCGGACATGGTTTAGTTGAGATGGATCACGTGATCACTTAGATGATTCGAGGGATGTCTATCTAAGTGGGAGTTCTTAAGTAATATGATTAATTGAACTTTAATTTATCATGAACTTAGTACCTGATAGTATTTTGCTTGTCTATGTTGTTGTAGATAGATGGCCCGTGCTGTTGTTCCATTGAATTTTAATGTGTTCCTTGAGAAAGCAAAGTTGAAAGATGATGGTAGCAATTACACGGACTGGGTCCGTAACTTGAGGATTATCCTCATTGCTGCACAGAAGAATTACGTCCTGGAAGCACCGCTGGGTGCCAGGCCTGCTGCAGATGCAACTGACGATGTTAAGAACGTCTGGCAGAGCAAAGCTGATGACTACTCGATAGTTCAGTGTGCCATGCTTTACGGCTTAGAACCGGGACTTCAACGACGTTTTGAACATCATGGAGCATATGAGATGTTCCAGGAGTTGAAGTTAATATTTCAAGCAAATGCCCGGATTGAGAGATATGAAGTCTCCAATAAGTTCTACAGCTGCAAGATGGAGGAGAATAGTTCTGTCAGTGAACATATACTCAAAATGTCTGGGTATAATAATCACTTGATTCAACTGGGAGTTAATCTTCCGGATGATAGTGTCATTGACAGAATTCTTCAATCACTGCCACCAAGCTACAAGAGCTTTGTGATGAACTATAATATGCAAGGGATGGATAAGACAATTCCCGAGCTCTTCGCAATGCTAAAGGCTGCGGAGGTAGAAATCAAGAAGGAGCATCAAGTGTTGATGGTCAACAAGACCACCAGTTTCAAGAAAAAGGGTAAAGGGAAGAAGAAGGGCAACTTCAAGAAGAACAGCAAACAAGTTGCTGCTCAGGAGAAGAAACCCAAGTCTGGACCTAAGCCTGAGACTGAGTGCTTCTACTGCAAACAGACTGGTCACTGGAAGCGGAACTGCCCCAAGTATTTGGCGGATAAGAAGGATGGCAAGGTGAACAAAGGTATATGTGATATACATGTTATTGATGTGTACCTTACTAATGCTCGCAGTAGCACCTGGGTATTTGATACTGGTTCTGTTGCTAATATTTGCAACTCGAAACAGGGACTACGGATTAAGCGAAGATTGGCTAAGGACGAGGTGACGATGCGCGTGGGAAATGGTTCCAAAGTCGATGTGATCGCGGTCGGCACGCTACCTCTACATCTACCTTCGGGATTAGTTTTAGACCTGAATAATTGTTATTTGGTGCCAGCGTTGAGCATGAACATTATATCTGGATCTTGTTTGATGCGAGACGGTTATTCATTTAAATCAGAGAATAATGGTTGTTCTATTTATATGAGTAATATCTTTTATGGTCATGCACCCTTGAAGAGTGGTCTATTTTATTAAATCTCGATAGTAGTGATACACATATTCATAATATTGAAGCCAAAAGATGCAGAGTTGATAATGATAGTGCAACTTATTTGTGGCACTGCCGTTTAGGTCATATTGGTGTAAAGCGCATGAAGAAACTCCATACTGATGGACTTTTGGAATCACTTGATTATGAATCACTTGGTACTTGCGAACCATGCCTCATGGGCAAGATGACTAAAACGCCGTTCTCCGGAACAATGGAGCGAGCAACAGATTTGTTGGAGATCATACATACTGATGTATGTGGTCCAATGAATATTGAGGCTCGCGGCGGGTATCGTTATTTTCTCACCTTCACAGATGATTTGAGCAGATATGGGTATATCTACTTAATGAAACATAAGTCTGAAACATTTGAAAAGTTCAAAGAATTTCAGAGTGAAGTGGAAAATCATCGTAACAAGAAAATAAAGTTTCTACGATCTGATCGTGGAGGAGAATATTTGAGTTACGAGTTTGGTCTACATTTGAAACAATGTGGAATAGTTTCGCAACTCACGCCACCCGGAACACCACAGCGTAATGGTGTGTCCGAACGTCGTAATCGTACTTTACTAGATATGGTGCGATCTATGATGTCTCTTACTGATTTACCGCTATCATTTTGGGGTTATGCTTTAGAGACGGCTGCATTCACGTTAAATAGGGCACCATCAAAATCCGTTGAGACGCCGCCTTATGAACTGTGGTTTGGCAAGAAACCAAAGTTGTCGTTTCTTAAAGTTTGGGGCTGCAATGCTTATGTGAAAAAGCTTCAACCTGATAAGCTCGAACCCAAATCGGAGAAATGTGTCTTCATAGGATACCCAAAGGAATCTGTTGGGTACACCTTCTATCACAGATCCTAAGGCAAGACATTTGTTGCTAAGAATGGATCCTTTCTAGAGAAGGAGTTTCTCTCGAAAGAAGTGAGTGGGAGGAAAGTAGAACTTGATGAGGTAACTGTACCTGCTCCCTTATTGGAAAGTAGTTCATCACAGAAACCGGTCTCTATGACACCTACACCAATCAGTGAAGAAGCTAATGATATTGATCATGAAACTTCAGATCAAGTTACTACCAAACCTCGTAGGTCAACCAGAGTGAGGTCCGAACCAGAGTGGTACGGTAATCCTATTCTGGAGGTCATGTTACTTGACCAAGGCGAACCTACGAACTATGAAGAAGCGATGGTGAGCCCAGATTCTGCAAAATGGCTTGAGGCCATGAAATCTGAGATGGGATCCATGTATGAAAACAAAGTGTGGACTTTGGTTGACTTGCCCGATGATCGGCAAGCCATAGAGAATAAATGGATCTTCAAGAAGAAGCCTGACACTGACGGTAATGTTACTGTCTACAAAGCTCGACTTGTTGCGAAAGGTTTTCGACAAGTTCAAGGAGTTGACTACGATGAGACTTTCTCACCCGTAGCGATGCTTAAGTCTGTCCGAATCATGTTAGCAATTGCCGCATTTTATGATATGAAATTTGGCAAATGGATGTCAAAACTGCATTCCTGAATGGATTTCTGGAAGAAGAGTTGTATATGATGCAACCTGGAAGGTTTTGTCGATCCAAAGGGAGCTAACAAAGTGTGCAAGCTCCAGCGATCCATTTATGGACTGGTGCAAGCCTCTCGGAGTTGGAATAAACGTTTTGATAGTGTGATCAAAGCATATGGTTTTATACAGACTTTTGGAGAAGCCTGTATTTACAATAAAGTGAGTGGGAGCTCTGTAGCATTTCTAATATTATATGTGGATGACATATTGCTAATTGGAAATGATATAGAATTTCTGGATAGCATAAAAGGATACTTGAATAAGAGTTTTTCAATGAAAGACCTCGGTGAAGCTGCTTACATATTGGGCATCAAGATCTATAGAGATAGATCAAGACACTTAATTGGACTTTCACAAAGCACATACCTTGACAAAGTTTTGAAAAAGTTCAAAATGGATCAAGCAAAGAAAGGGTTCTTGCCTGTGTTACAAGGTGCGAAGTTGAGTCAGACTCAATGCTCGACCACTACAGAAGATAGAGAGAAAATGAAAAGTGTTCCCTATGCTTCAGCCATAGGCTTTATCATGTATGCAATGTTGTGTACCAGACCTGATGTGTGCCTTGCTATTAGCTTAGCAGGGAGGTACCAAAGTAATCCAGGAATGGATCACTGGACAGTGGTCAAGAACATCCTGAAATACCTGAAAAGGACTAAGGATATGTTTCTCGTTTATGGAGGTGACAAAGAGCTCGTCGTAAATGGTTACGTCGATGAAAGCTTTGACACTGATCCAGACGATTCTAAATCGCAAACCGGATACATGTTTACATTGAACGGTGGAGTTGTCAGTTGGTGCAGTTCTAAACAAAGCATCATGGCGGGATCTACGTGTGAAGCGGAGTACATAGCTGCTTCGGAAGCAGAAAATGAAGGAGTCTGGATGAAGGAGTTCAGATCCGATCTAGGTGTCATACCTAGTGCATCAGGTCCAATGAAAAATCTTTTGTGACAATACTGGTGCAATTGCTTTGGCAAAGGAATCCAGATTTCACAAGAGAACCAAGCACATCAAGAGACGCTTCAATTCCATCCGGGAGCAAGTCCAGGTGGGAGACATAGAGATTTGCAAAATACATACGGATCTAAATGTTGCAGACCCGTTGACTAAGCCTCTTCCACGAGCAAAACATGATCAGCACCAAGACTCCATGGGTGTTAGAATCATTACTGTATAATCTAGATTATTGACTCTAGTGCAAGTGGGAGAGTGAAGCAAATATGCCCTAGAAGCAATAATAAAGTTATTATTTATTTCCTCATATCATGATAAATGTTTATTATTCATGCTAGAATTGTATTAACCGGAAACATAATACATGTGTGAATACATAGACAAACATAGTGTCACTAGTATGCCTCTACTTGACTAGCTCGTTGATCAAACATGGTTGAGTTTCCTAGCCATAGACATGAGTTGTCATTTGGTTAACGGGATCACATCACTAGGAGAATGATGTGATTGACTTGACCGTTTAGTTTACTGCTATTGCTTTCTTCATGACTTATACATGTTCCTGTGACTATGAGATTATGCAACTCCTGAGTATCGGAGGAACACTTTGTGTGCTACCAAACGTCACAACGTAACTGGGTGATCATAAAGGTGCTCTACAGGTGTCTCCGATGGCATATGTTGAGTTGGCATAGATCGAGATTAGGATTTGTCACTCCGATTGTCGGAGAGGTATCTCTGGGCCCTCTCGGTAATGCACATCACTATAAGCCTTGCAAGCAATGTGACTAATGAGTTAGTTGCGGGATGATGCATTACGGAACGAGTAAAGAGACTTACCGGTAACAAGATTGAGCTAGGTATTGAGATACCGACGATCGAATCTCGGGCAAGTAACATACCGATGACAAAGGGAATAATGTATGTTGTTATGCGGTTTGACCGATAAAGATCTTCGTAGAATATGTAGGAACCAATATGAGCATCCAGGTTCCGCTATTGGTTATTGACCAGAGACGTGTCTCGGTCATGTCTACATAGTTCTCGAACCCGTAGGGTCCCCATGCTTAAAGTTCTGTGACGATCGGTATTATGAGTTTATATGTTTTGATGTACTGAAGGTAGTTCGGAGTCCCGGATATGATCACGGACATGACGAGGAGTCTCGAAATGGTCGAGACGTAAAGATCAATATATTGGATGACTATGTTCGGACACCGGAAGTGTTTCGGGAGGTTTCGGGCATATACCGGAGTGCCGGGGGTTACCGGAACCCCTCGGGGAGTATATTGGGCCTAATGGGCCTTAGTGGAGAAGAGGAGGGGCGGCCAGGGCAGGCCACGCGCCCCTCCCCCTCTAGTCCGAATTGGACAAGGAGGGGGGCGGCGCCCCCCTTTCCTTCCCCTCTCTCTCCTCCTTCACCCTTCTCCTACTCCTACTAGGAAAAGAGGAGTCCTACTCCCGGTGAGAGTAGGACTTCCCCCTTGGCGCGCCCTCCTCCTTGGCTGGCCGCCTCCCCCTAGCTCCTTTATATACGGGGGCAGGGGGCACCCTAGAACACAAAAGTTGATCATTGATCTCTCCCAGCCGTGTGCGGTGCCCCCCTCCACCATAATCCACCTCGGTCATATCGTACCGGTGCTTAGGCGAAGCCCTGCGATGGTAGTTTCATCAACATCATCACCACGCCGTCGTGCTGACGAAACTCCCCCTCAAGCTCTACTGGATCGTGAGTTCGCGGGACGTCACCGAGCTGAACGTGTGTTGAACGCGGAGGTGTCGTACGTTCGGTACTGAGGATCGGTCGATCGTGAAGACGTACGACTACATCAACCGCGTTGTCATAACGCTTCCGCTTAACAGTCTACGAGGGTACATGGACGACACTCTCCCCTCTCGTTGCTATGCATCACCATGATCTTGTGTGTGCGTAGGAATTTTTTTGAAATTACTACGTTCCCCAACAGCAAGATGATACGTCTCCAACGTATCTATAATTTATCAAGTATTCATGCCATGTTTACAATAGTTTTATATAATTTTGGTATGATTTGATTAGAACTAACCCGGACTGACGCTGTTTTCAGCAGAACTACTGTGGTGTTGTTTTTGTACAGAAATAAAAGTTCTCGGAACGCGATGAAAATCAACGGGGAATTTTTCTGAAAAATATAAAAAATACTGGAACAAAAATCTACCATAGGGGAGTCCAGTGGGCCCCAAGATGGTGGGGGGGCGCCCACGCCCCTGGGCGCGCCCCTGTGCCTCGTGGACTCCCCGAGGGCCCCCCTGACGTGAAATCAACGCCAACTCCTCCTATAAATACAGAAACCTTCGGGAAATAACCTAGATCGGAAGTTTCGCCGACGCAAGCCTCTGTAGCCACGAGAAATCAATCTAGGCCCTCTCCGGCACTCTGCCGGAGGGGGCCATCATCACCGTAGGCCATGGAGGAGGATCCCGGAGGGGCCATCATCGCCATGAAGGCCAGGACTAGAGAGAGAACCTCTCCCCATCTAGGGGGGAGGCCATGGAGGAGGAAGCACAAAGGGGGAGAACCTCTCCTCCTCTCTCTCGGTGGCGCCGGAGTGCCATCGGGAGGGGAATCATCGCCGCGGTGATCGTCTTCATCAACATCACCACCATCATCACCATCCTCATCTCTTTTACGTGGTCCACTCTCCCGCACCCCGTTGTAATCCCTACTTGAACATGGTGCTTTATGCCACATATTATGATCCAATGATGTGTTGACATCCTATGATGTTTTGAGTAGATATCCTTTGTCTTTGGGGTGATTGATGATCTAGATTGGTATGAGTTGTATGCTTTATTTTGGTGCTGTCCTATGGTGCCCTCCGTGTCGCGCAAGCGTGAGGGATTCCCGTTGTAGGGTGTTGCAATATGTCCATGGTTTGCTTATTGTCTGCGTTGCGTGAGTGACTGAAACACAAACACGGATAAGCGGGACATGGCGTATGGGAATAAAGAGGACTTGATACTTTAATGCTATGGTTGGGTTTTACCTTAATGATCTTTAGTAGTTGCGGATGCTTGCTAGAGTTCCAATCATAAGTGCATATGATCCAAGACGAGAAAGTATGTTAGCTTATGCCTCTCCCTCATATGAAATTGCAATAGTGATTACCAGTCTTGTTAACGATTGCCTAGGACAATTCCGCACACCGACCCATCATTATTCCACACTCGCTATTTATAATATTTAGTAATATATTATAACTTTATGATAACAGCACCTACTTTTATATTTTAGCTCTCCGATAACATGCAAAGTTATCCTCTTCATACCCACAACGTAGTTTCATTTCTCGTAGGAAGCAAACGTTCGGTGTACGTAGAGTCGTATCAGTGGCAGATAGGGCTTGAGAGAATATTGATCTTACCTTTAGCTCCTTGTGGGTTCGACACTCTTATCACTTCCACCTTTGGAAATTGCTACGATGATTCGCTGCACTTGGGGATTATCACAAGATGGCATGGCAAAGGGGAAGAAGAGGGAGCGGGCGATGAGAAGAAGGAGATGAGCAAGGGGGGCTTCACCCCTCTCCTCATTTATAGCCGGAAGGAGGCCAACCGCCAGCCCCCACGATCGCACGCAATTATGGTTTTCTCTGCATGCAACAGGGTCTCGTCAAGTCAAACGGTTGCCAAGGCAGTGCATGGGGAAGTGTAGACGCCCACGTCCCATCAATCTCCATGCGTCAATCGAGGCCGCAGGCGGTTGGGGCCCGCGGCGCTCCGCACTTGCCTTTTGGCTTCACCTCGAAGCCAAGTTCGAGCGTGCCTTGGGCCCGGGGGCTACTGTCGGCGTCCTGGGAACGGGGGTACCCAGACTTGCCTGCCTGCAGCCCATGGCGTGGCTCCGTCGGTGACCTAGTACAGCCCAACTTCGACAACAACAACCCAAGACCCTCGCGAGGGGCCAAGCCTCGCGAGGCGGGTGACACCAAGACCTCCCTGGGGGGCGGCCTCACTAGGCTGGCTCCAGAGGAGCAGAGATATCAATGCAGGCTGCACCTCGCGAGATTCACATGACATGAGCCGTGACGACCAAGGCCAGGCAGGCGCCAGCGGGCGCAGTGTACCAGTTTCCTCTTCGGTGCTAAGGAGGCAAGCGCATGCGCGGGGTCCCGAGGAATCAAGCAAAGGTTTCCATATCGGTGCAACAAGACCAAGACCGCCAGGACGGCAGGACAAAGGCCATCGTGGAGCCCACTGCAGCGTCACCACCAGAGGCTTTTGCAGGCGAAGACCACTTTTGTCAGGATAGCTTGTACTACCTGTCTCCCTTCGAAATTGGCCGTTGTGGGATCCCTTCCCGCCTACATTTGGGAAGAGGACCAAGGCCGCTATAAATAGGACTTAGCCACCACCATAGAGGGGGACGGATCATCTTCTCATCCACCAGCTCATCGAGCCCAAGAACACCTCACCTCCCGAGGCTGTTCAACCACTGTACTAGTTCATCCTCAGCCCCTCGAGGCAATCCACCACAAAGCTGGAGTAGGGTATTACACCGCAAGGTGGCCCGAACCAGGATAAACTGCTGTGTCTCTTGTTCGTTGGGTTCGACTAGCTAGGCCGTGGATTCAGGGAGCGGGCAGCCTGGGGAGGACGAGTTCTTCGCACGCACCCCTGAGTTCGAATCTCTCAAGGGTCTGCGGAGACCTGAATCCGACAGCCGCTGCGGACGGGGTTGGTCGGCGCCGGCGCCTCCTCTTCGCTGTCGTCGAGGACAATGACGCCCCCCTCGTCGTGGCCGCGTCACCGCGCGACGATCTCCTCCAGAGTGCGGCGCTAGCGCTCCATCTCCTCCCGCACGTAGTCGTCCCGCGCCCATTTCAGGCCGGGTTCGAGGTCGGCGCCCATATCGACATGCTCCTGCTTGATGACCACAGGCGGCGGCGCCCGCTCCTTCTTCGGCCTGACCAGGCGAAGATGGCCGCGGGGAGGTGAAGGTTGGCGGTGGCCCTCGTTTATGACGAGGTTGCCGCCGCGGCTGCGCTGGCGCTCCGGCATCTCTTGGGGCTCGGGCTTGACGGCGACGAGCGGCGTCGTGCCGGAGGAGTGGGACCCGGAGGAAGAGAAGGACGCCCCCGCCATGCGCCTCGGCAGCCACGAGCTACCGCTCCGGCGTGAGAACGACGGTGCCGGGTACTCCAACGGCGGCGAGTTGCCGCCCTCGATGTGCTCGAGGACGGCGTGGATCGTGCGCCCGGGGACGCCCTACCACTGACGACGGCCGTTGGAGTTGTGGTGCCCCTTTGGTGCCGGCGCGCCGTTGGTGGACGCATACTGGTCGGCGTGGTGGCGCTGGAAGTACGCTGTCCACAGATTGTGGTTGTCGAGGGCGTATTTCGGCTGCCACCACGCTTCCTCCGGCAAGGCCGCCCAGATCTGCACGATCTTGCTGCGACGTTCACCGTCGGAGAGCGGCGGGGGCACGGGGACGCCTCCTGCGCTGAGCCTCCAAGAGCCCGACACACGCATGTCGGGCGTCGCCGAGTAGTTGGCCTCGTAGAGTAGGCGTGCCTCCCACTCGTGCAGATGGCGGCGGCCGAAGCTGTTGGCCGCCGCTCCGTCACCAGGGAATCTCTCGGCCATCTGTCTGGAGTGAAGGAGAGAGGGCGAGAACAAGGGCGGCGAGGGAAAGAAGATGGTCGGCGGAGAGAGAGAGAGAGAGAGAGAGAGAGAGAGAGAGAGCGAGAGAGAGAGAGAGGGGTTGTGAAGGCGACTGTGCGGCCAGCGACGACGAGGCGGCTTTTATAGTGGCCAGGGGGCGGCAGCAGTGCGGACGCGTGGCGGGAAGGGGCCGGATGCGCAGCGGCTCGCCTTCACTATGCCGCCCGTGGTCAATGGAAGCCTGACCGGCCGCAGCCCTGGCACTGATTCGCGCGGGAGCCGGGGCGATGATATGAGGACGATGATGCAGTCGCTGACTCTGCGGGCCCACGGGGTGGGAATCCGGTGCGGGAAGTTTTGGTGTGTTCTTTCTTTCCCCCGGCGCCCCCGGTCGGCCCCCAGCGCGCTGGGTTCGGCTGGGTCCGCCGGCGCCAATTTCGGCCCTAACCGACAAAATTTGGGCTCATCGGGGCGCGACTAGGCCGTTTTTTTTGAGCCGGCGGTAAAAAAGGGCCTGGAGGGGTTGTTGGGGGTTGGAGAGTGGAGATGCTCTTAGCCTCACCCGGCTGATAGCTGGTCGCTCGTCAACCGCCTCTGTGACCGACCGATCAGATTTTTCATCGAGGGGTACACAACAATCCTACCACATAAATTGGTTTTGCAACATTATCGTTGCAAGACACGCAAGAGCAACTGTAGGGTCTTCCTCCAGCCTCCTCCCGTTCCCATCCTTCTCCATTGGCTGACGTGAGTCCGGGTGCTCCTCTGGCCGCCACCCCTTCCCACAACGCCCACCAATGTCGCATGCACACGTCACCGCCCTGTGTAGTTCCGCATCATCCAGTTTGGCCCCATTCTGTCTCAGATTCCGTTCAGGAGGTTGCTTCGTCCCGTATCAGGCTGACGCTACCTCGTCTCCCAAGCAGGCCATGCCCCCTCGTCGCAAACTGGGCCACACTGCTCTGTCTCCGAATCAAGTCGCACCACCCCACCTCAATTGAATGACGATGTTGCAAATGGCGGCAGCGTTTCTACAACATCACCTATGTTGTGAAGTTTCTGCAACATCATCAATTTTGCAAGGATTTCTATATCCCCACTAACCTTAAGGGGAGTGCTACGCGTCGACCGGATGATAATCCTAGAAGATCGACCATCCGGGCTATCGTTCGGTGGAGCCGTGGACAACCATCCGATCTCTCCTCGTGAGTTATTGAGCTTTTGCAACAAGCCCCGTGTTGCGCTTTGCGCTTTGCAACACAGCCTTGTTGCAATCCTCCCGGACAATTTTTTTGTTGCTTTTTCTGCCCAACAACCATCCAATCTACTCGCAGGATCTTTGCAACAAGCATCATGTTGCCTCGCGTTTTGCAACATGAGCCTTTGTTGCAATCCTCGAGCTTTTTTTTGTTTTTTCTCAGCACGCTGAGCTTTTGCAACAACCCTCCTGTTGCACTCAGCACTTTGCAACATGAGCCTTGTTGTAATACTAAACATTTTCTTTTGTGTGTCTGATCTACTCGCCAAATTTTGCAACAAGTCTTGTGTTGCGCTCACCTCTTTGCAACACGATCTGTATTGCAAATCCCTTGAAAAGTTTTTTTTCTTTTTTTTTCTGCGCGGTCTTCAATGTAGTTCACATTGCGCTGCGCGTCTTGCAATAAGGGCCATTTCACGTCACGGTCTGCAATGTAGCCAGGAGCATGACACAGTGAACATTTCGCGTCAGATCATCCGATTGATGGGAAGCGTTTCTGCTAACTATCTGTATTTTACATTTAACTAGCAAAAGGGCCTGTGCATTGCAACGGGTGAAAAAAAAATCATAATCTCCAATGGCCATGATCACGTTTTGCTGCATCACCGAGATACACTATCACTCACAATTTCGTGAAATCATGAACATTTTTTAAACTCGTGAACATAATGGAATCGTGAACATTTTCAAATTCATGAACACTTCTACAAATTTTCGAACATTTTCTAAAATCAAGAACATTGTTTGAATCCATGAACATTTCTACTATTTGCAAACATTTTTTCAAAATTGTGAACATTTTTTTTTAATCTTGAATTGGCGAACATTTCTAGAATGAAAGAATATTGTTTTGGAAATTGGTGGAACAATTTTTGAATTTCACGAATATTTTTTTGATTTACAAACATTTTTTGAAATGCATGATCATTTTTTGTATCATCAAACATTTTATGAATAAATAAACTATTTAGTAAGTCAAGATTTTTTTAAATTTTTAGGATATTTTTTCATTCATGAACATTTTTTAAATTGGCGAAATTTTGTTCAATTTCATTAATATTTTTTAATACGTGAAGTTTTTAAAAATCTTAAATATTTTCTGATTTTCCAAACATTGTTTTAATAAGCTAACTTTTTTATAAAATTGCGAACATTTTTTTAATACACAATTTTTTTATGATTAATTAAATATTTTATTTTGAAATTATCATTGTATAGGTGGCATCATTGGGTAATATTTTACAACTATGGGGACAATTTTCATGACGTACCGCAAGAAGCAATAGCCCCTTTATTATCTCTCCCTAATATTTCCCTAATAATAAAGCACGGATTGACTTTGTCGGGTTCACCGTCACAATACGCTTTCTTCTCATGTCATAATACGCTGTTACGATCTGTATAAACAAAATCGTAATATATACGAGGTGGTACTAATTTGGGGTCCGCACGTAAACAAAAGCTTCCTCTGTTTGTTCCCTGCCGTATTTGATGTGTATTAGGCCTGCCCTACGCACTTTTGGGCCTCAGTCACGGCCAGTCTAGCACTCTTCCGATCCCAAAAAGACCAACACGTCAAGCTGCACAATACACATAGGTTCGGCAAGGGCCGAGTGGGCTTCTAATCAGCCTTTTCATGTTAGTTTACTCATTAAAAAGATAGCCCCACATCGCTTTGTAACAACGAGTCCCACCAGTTTAAATATGTGAGCAAGTTGCCTAAGGACAAGCCTTCTTGGGAATTAAATAATTGGAGGATGAGGCATGGATCTATTGAAAAACAAAAGAGAGGGACGAGCTCAGGCAGTGCTAATTAACGAGGGAAAAAGGAAGGCGTATTAACGAGGGAGGGAGTAGGAAGGGCTGAGGAGGAAATCACGCATGCCAATTAACGAGGGAAAAAGGATGCAGGCCTATGTGTCTAAGAACTTGCTCGTGAATGAGAAAAAAAGAGGATTCAGGCCTAATGGCGAGTCGCCTAGGTCCGCTACCCAGGGAACTCCAGCGAACGAAGTCTTGTGCCCACCTCCCCGACCGGGGCGCCCGATGACCAACACTCCGCGCCGCCGTCCTCCACTCTCGATCGAGTCATCTAGGAGTACGTGCATGCCCTTCTCCGGCTGACATCCAGGTTCATCGGCTCACCGCGTGCTCTGCGTGCGTTTGCCTGCCGCTGCGTGCATGCATGCCTGGCTCGCGTGTGTGTGGTGCGCGTGCATGCTGTTGCCGCTGACTGCTACACCTCCGGCTGGCTGCTGGAGTTGCTAGATAGAATATGATCCGTATTTTAAAGTTCTTACAAATTGAACTGGCTACTTGTTATTTCTCCTGTACAATAGGAGAGATATCGATATGTTTTTCTAAAAAAGGAGAGTATGAATTCAAGGGTCGTGCTTCATCTATTATGTGATACGCCGTCGTACAACACAAGTACTTTTTTTCGAAACGGTGGCAAAAGATTTACCTCATCGATTAATTACAACATGAGTACTATATTCTATGCGATCAGATTATGAATAACTTTGAAGTAGCATGCTCTGTTGTAACTCTCAACATGGACTTTTGCCATTGTACTTTTTGTTCAAGTGCAGTGTGCTAGCAGCGTCACTGTTATGATTTTTATGTGACTTGTGCATCCATGGCCACTTCTTTCAATGTTCTTCAGTTCTTTCATGGTTTTCTTTTGGAAGTCTGGGATTTAGGACAACTTATTTCAGGAGCACTAAACCGTTGTTTGGACATCATTCATGGCCCTTGATACTTTTGAGTGCTTTTAATATTCTTTTGCTTCTCGCGAAATTGTTTGAATGATAAATTATTTTTCAGGTTACTCAACATATTATTTTTTTCATTGTAATGCACAGATATGTTTGTTTTTTTTAATAATAAATGGAGCCGAGTTTCTTTTTTTTTCATCTGTCATGGTATTTACCCGACACAAATGAATTAATGTCCAGTGAAGTGAGAGAGGGGCTAAAACACATTATTTAACCCAACCCTTTTAGCTAGATTTTTTCAGACTCGGTGCACCATCCGGAAAAAAAATTGCTGCTCGGTGCGAATTTCGAAATTTTTTTCACAGCGTAGTGCAAACACCAAAGAGTACTCCAACTTTCCAAAATAGTACCTTATATGGAAGATTTGAATCCTTTAATATCAGAACCGTCATACAAAATTCATACCAAAAGTATTGTATGTGTAGCGTGGTTTTTTATGCATGACTTATATGCATTTTTGCTAGCTTTCGCCATGCGCCTCCGTGTAGCCACCAGATGACACTGTTTAGTTATTGTTGCGTTATGCTTATTCTATGGACACGTCAAGTATCTCTCCCGTTGCAAAGCACGGGCATTTGTGCTAGTCTTTCCCTAATAATAAAACACGGATTGACTTTGTCGGGTTCACCGTCACAATACGCTTCTTCCCGTGATTTTACGCTTTCAGTTTGAATTTAAAACATATTCGAGGTGGTACTAAATTTTCGCTCTATCTATTTCGCCGCGTCTGATTTTTTCCGTAAGTGGCTGATTCGCTAAACTGGGCCTGCATCCATGCTCAATTGTGTCCATCGTAGTTCACCGTCGTTTTCCATATCTGGCTGTATGTGCGTGTGCTTGAATTAAAGGAAATTAGAGAAAAAATATGGTTGACGCCGCTGGGATTTGATCCATGGTCTGCCATGTATAGATTGCAGCGCAGCAGACCACTAAAGCTAGGCTCCTAAGCTTGCTAATTTGGGCGTCTGGAACCTTAAGAATAAAGGACAGGCGTACTCGGGCCGAGATCAACAGGAGGCACGGTCGTGATGGGCATGTACGAGTGCCGCGGCCCACTGGACGGACAAGGGACCAGGCTGGAAGTTGTTTTTCATATTTGTTTACTTGTCAAATAGTCCCACCTTGCTATTTTACATTAATTTTTACCAGTTTATATACAATTTTTAGGTTGTCAGGCATCAAGAAGCTGCTTTGGAAATTAAGCAAAGAAATAAAGAAAGGAAATAGACATTCTTTGCATGAGAAATAAAGAAGGAAGATGGTAATTATGTGGAGCTGGCAAGAAAGGTAATATGTATTGAATAAGAAATAAAGAAGGAAGAAAATCGATGGTAATTATGTGGGTGCCATATTAATCGCATGAGTAATTAGCAGGCCTAGCAAAAATGGAAAAAATAATTGCATGAGAAATAAAGAAGGAAGGAGAAAGAGAGAGGAAGGAAATGGACGGTAATTATGTGGGCATCATGATATAAGGAAAGAAAGAGAAAGAAAAACTAATTAACAGGAGGTGCGGGAATCAATGGCAGGTTGCCATGCCATCTTATGAGTAAAAATGATGTGGCATTTTTTAATCCTCACTAAATTCATGTCATTTTTTTCTTCCATTATGTTTTCCTTGCTCTTATAATCTTTACTAAATTTGCGCCAAATTTGTAGCACACATTGAACATTATGTTTGCACATACAATCCTCACTAAATTTATGTCAAATGTTTCAACCGTTCTAACCCACAGGCATATATAGTATTTTTAATATATAAATGGAGGTATAATATTATTGGTCCTCCCATTTCGTATGTCCATGGTGTTTCCTCATATTGAGCTAGGCTATTCTACTAATCGTCTGTCTTGGGCCACTTGGCCTCTGCCACGTTCGCCCGTGTAATGTTCCACCAGTAAAAAGAACCGGTGCCCTCCCAACATGTCCGTGCGACCTGGCCCAACAAATCAAACCCACCACCCCTTTTAGGAAATGAGGCAAAAAATAGTTGACCGTTACTGGAATAAAACTCACAACCTCCAGTGTGTTTTGGCGTTGATCGTGTTACCCTACAGAAAAGTGTTGATCATTTTAAAATTAAATTAAATTTAGTTTTTGTTTGTGTCCTTCACGGATTGGTACTAAACTAATATGATGTAAAACCAGATAACTACACAAGGCACAAGTATTTCATTGTGTAGATGTGGGTCATGTGGCCGGGATCTCAAACGCGAGCGTTCGCTGGTCCGTCCATGCAGGTGATGAAATTCTTTATTGGTTCCAAGCTTACGTGGAATGTTCACCGTGTAGTGGACATCGTTACCGACAATGATGACAAAGAAAAGAAGTGGTAACAGGGATGTGGGCGCTAGGGGTGATAATTTATTTCTCCCGTTGCAACGCACGGGCACTTTTGCTAGTATATATATATATAATATAATAATAGTAATAATAATAAAGCACGGATTGACTTTGTTGGGTTCACCGTCACAATACGCTTTTTTCTCATGTCATAATACGCTTTTACAATTTGTAGAGACAAAATCGTAATATAAACGAGGTGGTACTGTAAGTTGCTAATGGAAACAATCAACGTGTCCGGCAGCTAAATCAGTATGGGCCACGTAAATCCACCTGGGCCAGAGAAATACTCTTGTGGGCCGCGAGCCCTGGGTTTCCAAAAAGACAGAAAAAAGTAATGTATGCGTATGGATCGAACTCACGACCTAACCTCAAGTCATCAAACCTGCCACCAGGTATGCTAGCTGAAGCCTCTCATGAGTTGTAGGATTGTTTGTTCATTAGTAATCCCACATCGCTCTTGTCGACCAAATCTCATCAACTTATATATGTACGACTGCGATATTAACAGACGGCGAGGTGACAGAGATTTGAGAAAAAGAGAACCTAACTAAGAAGAGAACGGAATAGACAACGAACGTCTGAGTACTCAGACGGGATAACAACGGAGGAGGAGCCATGGACGGCAATAGACCGGCTAAGCACAGATGGACGGACAAGAGCAGACGAGGAGCGGATTAGTAGGTACGAATGACGGTGGAATTGCTTCAGAGCATTAATTTGTGGCGCAGCACTTGGACGGGCAACAGCGGAGGGGAGCGTAGATACGCGACGGCGTTCATGGCATGGCCTCTACTGTCTACGTGGGCTAGCTGCTACTGCTATCGTTAACGCTGGGCTTAGGCCGTACAAAAGCTTCTCTATTTTCTTCATAATCCAGAAAACTTTTGGATTGTTTTAACGTCCAAAAATTTACTCAAAAGCCTTTTAAATTTTCAATGGCCTTATATGGATAATTAGAGAACTAAATAAAATATTTACATATTACACATAGTTAATATTTTCTATATTCTTTATAATTCAAAAAACTTATTGATTGTTTAAAGGTCCAAACTTTATTCAAAAGCCTTTTAAATTTTTAGTAGGCTTATATGGATCACTAAAGACCCAAACAAAATATTTACATATTACATGTAGTTAATATTTTCCCTTTGAAAATACAAAGTGAGTTTAAATTAAAGTACATTCAAACTACCAAAATGTTATTTTATTTTCGACGACCGTTGCGGCGCCAAAGCCGAACGTTGACGAGCGCGGAGGAGCTACACGGGAAGCCAGCTAGGCTGACCTAGGCACCGTCATTCTCAACGCTATCTCCAACTACGAGCGGGAGCCGCTTCCTACTACTCTTCGGAGAGATCCACAGTAAAGGAATTTCCTCATTTTGCCTTATTTATTTGGGTGTTTATCGATCCGAGTGCCGGGTGTTCATTTTCTTCCAACATTCTCCCTCTGTTCCTTTATATAAGATGTATTTATTTTTTAAAAAGTCAAACGAGTGCAAGTTTGACTAAGGTTTTAAAAATATATATTAATATTCACAATACGAAGTTTATATCATTTGATCCGTCATGAAAAGTAGTTTCGTATTTTACTCCTAGGTATTGCAGATATTGTTATTTTATTCTATAATCTTGACCAAACATTCAAATCGTTGATTTGCACGAAAACCAATACACCTTAAATTCTTGAAGGGAGCATGGCACATCAGTGGTGCCTGACCCCTCGAGGACATGATTGAGTAAATGATGCCATCCAGGCTACACACATTAGTTGGGCTCCCGTTGCATGGTATCCGTTAAAGCCCGTGCCATAGGCCAGAAGCCATCCTCGACCAGCTGGCACCCATACGGCACAGAGGATGGTATTTATTACTCCGGTCACTTTCCATTAATAAAGTTGTAAATAATTACCCACCACTGCCATCCATAAGTGGAAAAAACGTTTCGCTAAAGATCTGAAAAAAGACATTAGAAAAAGATCGAAAAGAGAAAGAGCTACCCGACCCAACCCTTCACGACCCTGCCTCCCAAAATCCCAATCCCATCTCGACTCCAGCGCACCGCCACCTCTTGCCCCGCCCCGCCCCGCCGGCGCTCCGCCTCCCGTCGCCGCACGCCGTTCCCCTCCCTCGCCGCGCCGCCGGACCGCCTACCATCGTCGCACGCTGCCATGGCCTACCCTGCCGCCGCGCCTACCCCTACCGCAACTGCCCCCACACCCGCGCCCATCACCGGCATCCATACGCGCGACCTGTTTCTCCGTCGCCGGGCGGCTGCAGGAGGTGGCCGGCGTCGCCCCGTCATCAAATCCCCTAGCCACTCGATCTCATCCGCCGCATGCTGGCTTCACGTACAGGATTGACACGCCCTATATCCGGCGACCCGCGGCTACTCCTCCCAGCCCCGGATCTGCTCTCCCGCCACCTGCGACCCACGGCTTCAATGATCCATGCCAAGGGATGACGACCAACTCGTCTGCCCCCTTCCCCGTGCAGCTGCCTCTGAGGCTGCAGCAGCCTTCGCACGAGGCCACTACGGCGCCACCTATGCTGTCCTGAAGTTCCGTCAGATTCGTCAATTTCAGTTTCATCAGTTTTCGTCAGATTAAGTTTCATCAGATTCAGAAAATTCAGTTTCGTCAAAGTTTCAGTTGTCAGTTAATTTCTCGCGCACGTTGGCGCTCGGCGCTCGACGTCGTCCACTTCCTCACATCACTCGAGCCCAAGTGCGTGCAAGTTACACCAGCCTTTGATTTATATATCTACCGTCCACCGATCAGTGACACGAAAAGGTTGGGCGCTCTGAGCTAGAACATAAGCTGATTGATGAGATGAATTAAAATGCTTCTGATTGGTTAGGCCCTCAATATTCCAAACTGAAGTCCAAGGAGGAAGGATCAGGAATAGCAGGTAAGAAGCCCATTACTTATTTGTCTTACAGGCACGCACGTGAACAAGGTGCTACATCGTTCCAGATTTCCAATGGACGCTGGTGTTGTTGGCTGACATCTCCGGGGCTGTACATCATGATGGTTACCAAGACACGACAACGATCTAAATGCTACAGACCTGAATGAGATAACATGACTGCAGGCCGTTGCTGATTTGCGTTCGAAGAGGTGCAACAACCAGATAGAAGCAACTGAGGTAATTGCCGATTGAAAAAAAATACATGATGCACTGATGGATTATCATGTATATAATGCCTGTTATTGGAAAGAGTGATGTTTTGCTCTGAACTTGTTGGTGTAAATTTTTGGCATTTTCCATTGCTCTTCAGTGCACTAAAGAATAGTGAAATCTTGGCATCCGATTCCTTTTGCAGGCTATGCTTTTAACTCAACCAAATCTGCATTGTTAGTTGCTCTTATAGTCTGTTTGTAGCTAATTGGGGGACAAACATGGGCAATGAGCAGCTTATTTTGATGACAGTGCAATCAAGGACTCACATGTTCACTGATGAATCTACCTCTATTTGGTACTGTGTATATACATGAAAATAGTAGCATCGTCTTTGCATGGTTCTTTTCCGAATCAGCAACACTTTATGAGGGTCTTCATCGGCAATGTACATAGTGATGCTTAACTGCTGGTTTGAATTATTTGGATGCTTCAGTTGTCAGACATGTATGTGCAGAGAGTTGAAGCTTTGAAATTACATAATATATCTAATGAATATGCATGTTTATTCATGGAACTATGCTCCATCTGTTTGATCAATTTGTTCGATGCATATGCTCATTCATGCGTTGTCATAGTGACTTGCCTGCGCTCATTGTTGATCGCGAAGAAGTGAGTTGGTCCAGAAATTGCAGCTGAGATGGAGCTCGGCAGGATGGCTAGACAGGCCCAGCTTGGTATTAGTCTTCTCTAAAATTCTATGTAGAAGTTTTTTCCTAGATCCAAGTACATTGTATTATTATTTTGCAGGTGTGATCCACAGAAGAGATCACATTTTCAGTCCAGTCATAAATGATTATAATTTATTTACTCATGTTCATACTAAATGTTTTTTAGCAAAGTTTATACTAAATGTTAAAAGGGTCAATCCACAAGATTGTCTGATCCCCGGTTCATTTTTGAACTATGTCCACGTGTTCTATCAAGGATCATTTTGTCGCATATGGAAATGACAAGCAATTTTCTTACCAGAATTATCATATTTGTAAGGTCGATCACCCATGGGTTCTGCACTTCACTAGAAATAATTTGTAGCCTTGACCTGATAAGTTATTGTTGTTGTATTATGAATTATTCATAGTACAAGACCAAATTTATAGTTTTAGTTTCATACAATTTTTTGTTCTTTGATAAATGAAGATTGTCATTGTCTTCTGTTTGCATGCCAGAATTTGGCGGTCCATTGTAACAATTTTTTGGCTTGATATTTATCTGTGTAGATGCGTGGGTTCAAGGATATTCTTTCTCCCGTTGCAACGCCTCCCGGCAACGTTTCGATGTTGTCGTGCCGTGCAGTCGGGTGTTTTGGGTTCGTTGTTTCGGTCGACAGGGCGTCTAGCACTTTCTTCGTAGCAAAACATGGGGGTTGTGCTTGCACATACAGTTCTTAGAAAAATTGAGTGCATGCTAAACTTTTTCTCTCCCGTTGCAACGCACGGGCATATATATGTGCTAGTTTTATATATATATATATATATATATATATATATATATATATAGGGATACTATTCATCACCCAGGGTGCAGAATAAGTTATTCTTCACCCGAGGTAATTTTACGATCATTTCATAATTAAATTACGTTTGGAATTCAAATAGTTACATTTTTATTGATCCACTACGTAAAATTTGGCATGAGAAAATAAAAATATAGGCCATAAGACAAGAAAAATTGCAGTTTATGTGTATTTTACACTATGTTTTTACGTTTGTAATTTTACATAACACAGAATATTTTTTACTATGATCATATATTTTTTTACGGTATCTTTTTACGTCGGAAATAAGACAAAACTTACGGAACGTAAAATTATGGTGTATTGATGGTAAAATAGAGGGGGGTGAAGAATAACTATTCCTCACCCAGGGTGACGAATAGTCAATCCCTATATATATATATATATATATATATATATATATATATAGGAAAAATCCATCCTACCACCTGGGGGTAGTTACCCCACATGTCATGTCTCATATACTACCATGTGATACCTTATGTACTACTTTATCATTCTAAATATGTTCATATACTATATATAAGATATTTCAAAGCAAGTTACATGAAAAAATTGCATATGAGCCCATAGTTTTTGTTATATTTATGAAATACGTACATATTTGTACGTATAAAAGAGTATGCTTAAAATATGGTACATACTACCTAAAAAGTAGTATATATACTACCTAAACATCGTTATATACTACATACTATACGTACATACTCGCGGTTTTGACAGATACTAAATACAATATACAAAACTCAAGTGGTGGTAACTACCACTGGTGGTACATAAAATTTGTCATATATATATATATATATTGACTATTCGTCACCCTGGGTGAGGAATAATTATTCTTCACCCCTCTCTATTTTACCATCAATGTACTGTAATTTTACGTTCCGTAAGTTTTGTCTTATTTCTGACGTAAAAAGAGACCGTCAAAAAATATATAATTGCCATAAAAAATATTTTATGTTATGTAAAATTACAAACGTAAAAACATAGTGTAAAATATATATAAACTCCAAATTTTCTTGTCTTATGACCTATATTTTTATTTTTTATATCAAATTTTACGTAGTGAATCAATAGGAATGTAACTATTTGAATTTTAAATGTAATTTATTTTTTATACCAAATTTTACGTAGTGAATCAATAGGAATGTAACTGTTTGTGAATATTGATATATACACACGTATTAGGTATAGAATAGCTAACCTTCATTAAACTATTTCTCCTAATATGCAAGCATGTCACCTCACTATTAAACTATTTCTCCTAACATGCAAGCATGCTAACTCACCAGGTAACATAGACGAAAACGGATCCATCTCAATATGGAACCATTCATAGAAAAAGTCGCAACTCAACATGCAAACATGTATAAGAATTTCTATTCTCTTATGTTATTCATACTTCATAATTTTTTACAACTATATAATAATTACACCCAATAAATCATATGTACTTTTATATTCAGTTCTCGTATTATTGCTTTAAATAATTATTTTTAAAATATCATTTCAAATATTCATGTTTCATACAATCAAATATCATTAAAACATATTACAAACATATTTTCACAATAACGTGGTATCACCTATCACCTCTGACTTAATATAAGATGTTTTTTTGGCACTGTGGTTGTGTAAAAAAACCCTCTTATATTGTTATTGAGGCAGTAGTTAATTAAGTACACGCAGACGGCACATCCCGGACGGTGAATACCCTATTTCGAATCGCATCCATCCATTGACTCAAATCTCCTTTTGATTCTAGCATACAGTTGAGTAATCAACATTAAGAAAGTTCGTGGTTGCTCTTCTTTATCGAAAATAAGGCTCGTGGTTGCCCTTGCTCCAATTTCAAATTGAAAGAACCCAGTGTGGTAGTATTCTAATCCCATGCCGATGCATGCATGTCTATCCTTCCGACCGAAAATAATTCTGAAATAATTCCAAAGCAGACAGTCGCATCGCTTCTATTTTTTCTTTTCAAAAAGAAGGTTTTAACCCTGGCCTCCGCATTATTATGATTCACACAACTATTAATATCAACTTCTCCCTTGTTTCGAAATAAGTATCTCAACCTTAATATAACGTTGTACTAAAATTAGTACAAAGTAGAGATACTTATTTTAGAATGAATGAAGTATTAAAGAGAGTACAAAATAGAGACAACATCGGTAGAACCACTACAAGAAAATATAAATAAACACCTACAACTAAGTTCTTCCGCAGCGGCACTTTCAATAAGGGGTAACACATCGGTATTACTCTACACAAGCCCATCCTCTTAGAAACTGATTGTTCTTTTGTGGCTTCCTTTCTAGGAAACGGTTATTTGGACAGGTCTTCCCTAGTTGATCTGAAGATGGAAGCATTGAGCATTTCGAGGTTGATGACAAGTTTCAAGATTTCCAAGATTAACAGAAGGGCCAATAGGGTGGCGCATGAAATTGCTAAATTCAGTTTTGTTAATAGGTCTGATAGTGTGTCTTAATAGTGTTCCGCCCTGCGTGGCTGAAGTTGTAATAGACGATTGTATGAACATTTTTAATTAATTAATATATGGGAGGGGTTTTAAAAAAAAAGGGGCAACACATGCTCGCACCGTTGTTGTCACATTCGACCAATGAGTAAGGATTTTCATCCTGATTGTCAAAATCAACCACTTAAGGTTGGTACATTAAACTACAAGGTAATACATTCAACAAGGTAACGACACAAGTTCATCACTGATGAGTCTGGCCAATAAAATCCATGACAAGAATTTTCACCTGGACATGGATTAGCGTTTCAAATATCATCTTGAAGATAGATCTTTTGAGTCAAGCCAGCCAGTACTCCCCAGCCAGCCCCAAAACAGTAAGCATCACCTTATTTAATCTGCACTCACTGTCTCCTAGACGATGCATCAATCTTATTTTTGGTGGTCAAATTAATGGCCCCAACTCCCAAGGATTCAACAGGATAGCACAGAATCATATCATCCCTTGTGCAATTATTTAGTGCACAAAACAGCTAAGTCAACGATTTGCTGAGTTCACCAAGCGATCCTTTCATCAATCCGCAAGAAAGGAACAATGTGGTGGAGACTAAGAGAGTGTACGGCTTTACTACGAGCTAGCAGTATAAAACTAGTAAAGCTATTGCTACTCAATACACAACCGGGCCCTGTATTACACTACAGCACCGCGCCTACACGCAACGATTTACGATTAGCCTAGCGACTCGGCATGGCTACTGTCTTCCCCCGTGACGCCGGCGTCTCCACGCCGGAAGCCGACGAGGCTAAGAAAATCTACGATGAAGCACGGCGAGTGGTGTCCACCTACGAGACTGTTCCCAGTCCCAGCGGAACCCTGCAGGATTACTGCCGCCACCCCAGCGGCTGGTGCATAACCCTGCCGATCATGGTGAGCTCCATGGTCGCAGAGCAGCACTTTGAGGCGCGTGGCACCGACGTGCTCCTTGTTACGATGCCCAAGTCCGGGACTACCTGGATCAAGGCCCTCCTCTATGCTGCGGCCCACCGCACTGACGACACATCATCGTCCATACTCCGGCAGCTCGCCTCCCACAACTCCCACCAGCTCGTTCCTTTCCTCGAGGCCCAGGTCTACACCAAGGACCAGATTCCAGACCTGAGCTCGCTTCCCGCGCCACGGCTCTTCGCCACGCACATCCCGGCTGAGTCGCTGCCACCCTCCGTTGTGGCGTCCGGCTGCAAGGTACGTACGTTTTCTACGAGTGAAGCGCACTATAGTCCCTAAATTACTTCATTCAAGGGTGTCGTGTAAGTCCTCAAACTATGAAAATTGACATTCAAATTCTTGAAATGTAATAAGTGTGTCTCTGAATTGTATTTCGGGGATTTGGATGGCGATTTTCATAGTCCAAGGTCTAACGTGACACCCAGAAACAATTCAGGGACCTGAGCAGAAAACAACATTAATGTCTTGCGACAATTACATAGTAGCATCATGCATGCAGGTGGTGTACTTGTGCCGGGACCCCAAGGACTGCTTCGTGTCTCTCTGGCACTTTATGAACAAGTTCACCCCATGGGACATCGACGAGGCACACGGCCGGTTCTGCGAGGGTGTCTCGTTGTATGGGCCATTTTGGGAGCACGTGCTGAGCTACTGGCGTTGGCACGTCGACCGACCGGGTCAGGTGCTCTTCCTGACTTACGAGGAGCTCAGCGCCGACCCGCTCGGCCAACTGAGGCGCCTAGCCGAGTTCATTGGGCGCCCCTTCACGCCGGGGGAGCAGGAGGCGGGAGTGGACAGGGAGATTGCGGAGGCATGTGCCATGAAAAGCATGGTCAACCAGGAGGTGAACCAGTCCAGGACGACCGAAATCGTTGAGATGCCGATTCCCAACGGGATCTTCTTCCGGCGAGGCGTGGTCGGAGACTGGACCAACTACCTCACGCCGGAGATGGCAGGAAGGATCGATGAGATTACCAAGAGCAAGTTTGAAGGATCCGGCCTCATGCTGCCGAAAACAATCTCGGAAATCTCAAAGATCTAGCATCCCTCCGTCGTGTTTGATGTTTGAAATCGTTCACCTTTTTTTTCTCTTGTTGTAAACTGCACCCTGCTGGCACTGGCTTGGCTGAATAAAAAAAGCTTGCATTGTTCTTGTTGATCAAACGAAATACCAGCTGGCGAGTTGTTGATGTTACGGAAAAGGCCTGCTTAGTCTTAGGTATTTTTCTTATCGGTTTAATTGTGATCAAATGTGTTTGTACTCTGCTTAATTATTAATAAAAATGATTGTATGCATCACAATAATACAGAGGCCAAGGGACTCAACTTCATTTTCCAAAACAAGAGAATACTAACCTGCTCCGAATGATCTTCTACATGATTAAGCACGATGGCGCCACAAGTCAAAGGACGCCAAGATCAAGCTGTATAGTATTTTCCAGTTCAACAAAATAAGCGAATCAAAAGTTTCAACTGGTATGAGCATTGTGTTCATCGTGAAATAAAAAAGTAAAAAAACAACACGGCGTCATATCTCGGAAAATCCTATATGCCGCTCGCTGCGTCAAACTGCCGGCGCTTCGCACAGGCGAGCGACCGAGCAGCGACGCAACGGCCGGCACATTTAACCGTTCCAACGCTCCCGGTTTTGGGAACCTTCTAGGGGTTCCCAGCTGGTTTTGGGAACCTTCTAGAAGGTTCCTGAACCGGTTTTTATTTTCCTTTCTTTTTCTATTTCTGTGTTGTTTTTATTCTATTTTACTTATTTATTTGTTTTTTCTTTTTTGTTTTTCAAGTTTATGTTTCTTTTTCAAAAAAATGTTCGTGCTCTTAAAAATTGTTCAAAATTTCTAAAAATGTTTGTGTTTTCAAATTTTGTTCATAAATTCAAAAACTGTATGCATTTTTCAAAAATTGTTCGGGAATTTTCAAAAAATATTTGTTCATAAATTCAAAAACTGTATGAATTTTGTTCAAAATGTTTTTGTTCAAAATATTCACAAATTTAAAAAAAAATCGGGATTTCAAAAAATATTCCCGTTTCAAAAATTGTTCGCAATTTTCAAAAAATGTTCATGAATTTCTTAACATTTTCGTTTTTATTTTATTTTTCATTTTTTTTCTTGTTTATTTTTCAAGTTTATTTTTCTTTTCGAACTTGTTCAAAAATTCAAATATTTGTTCGGAATTTCCAAAAGAAAATCGTTTTGAAATTTGTTCACAAATTCAAAAAATGTTCGTGTTTAAAAAAATGTTCAGAATTTCAAAAAATGTTTGTGGTTTCAAAATTTTGTTCAAAAAATCAAAAAAAAAAAATCTCGTTTTCTAAATTTGTTCATAAATCAAAAATTGTTCGGGGAGCTTCAAATAATGTTTGCGCTTTTAAAATTTGTTCAGAATTTCAAAAATGTTCCCGTTTTCAAAAAATGGTCCTGTTTTAAAAAACACTCGTCCTTATAAAAAAGAAATCGCATTTTTTAAGGAAATGTTTTCGTTTCTCCCGAACATGTTTTCATATGTGAACGCAACTTTGAGTTCTTATAACGTTCGCGCTACTTGCAAATAGTTAGACATGTCTAGTCTAGTGGCGGGACGAATTCACCTGGTATCCGAGGTCGTGGGCTCGAATCCCTGCGCCGTCTCTTCCTTGCTTGCAGAGAATACCTTACTGAAAACTGCTTGTCATTTCCTTCTGCTCCTCGTTGGGTTCGACATTCTTACTTATCAAAAAGGCTACGATAGATCCCCTACACTTGTGGGTCATCAAGACTCTTTTCTGGCGCCGTTGCCGGGGTGTGAAGCGCCTTTGATAGGTGGAATGTGGTAAGGAAAAATTTACATAGTGTGCTGAAATTTACTGTCACTTGTTACTATGGAAAGTAATCCTTTGAGGGGCTTGTTCGGGGTATCTTCACCCCGACCAGTTGAGCAAATAGTTGCTCCTCAACCTACTGAACCTACTGAAAATGTTTACTTTGAGATTCCTTCGGGTATGATAGAGAAACTGCTAGCTAATCCTTTTGCAGGAGATGGAACATTGCATCCCGATTTACACTTAATCTATGTGGATGAAGTTTGTGGATTATTTAAGCTTGCAGGTATGCCCGACGATGTTATCAAGAAGAAGGTCTTCCTTTTATCTTTGAAGGGAGATGCATTGACATGGTATAGGCTATGTGATGATATGGGATCATGGGACTACAAGCGATTGAAATTGGAATTTCATCAGAAGTTTTATCCTATGCATCTTGTTCATCGTGATCGTAATTATATATATAATTTTTGGCCTCGCGAAGGAGAAAGCATCGCTCAAGCTTGGGGGAGGCTTAAGTCAATGTTATATTCATGCCCCAATCATGCGCTCTCAAGAGAAATGATTATTCAAAAATTTTATGCTCGGCTTTCTGACAACAATCGCTCCATGCTCGATACTTCTTGTACTGGTTTTTTTATGATGAGGACTATTGAATTCAAATGGGATTTATTGGAAAGAATTAAACGCAACTCTGAAGATTGGGATCTCGACGAAGGTAAGGAGTCAGGTATAACACCTAAGTTTGATTGTGTTAAATCTTTTATGGATACCGAGGTTTTCCGTAAATTTAGCACTAAATATGGACTTGACTCTGAGATAGTAGCTTCTTTTTGTGAATCCTTTGCTACTCATGTTGATCTCCCTAAGGAGAAGTGGTTTAAATATAATCCTCCCGTTGAATTAAAAGTAGTTGCACCTATTAAAGTTGAAGAAAAGACTATCACTTATAATGATCCTGTTGTTCCTACTGCTTATGTTGAGAAACCACCTTTCCCTGTTAGATTAAAGGATCATGCTAAAGCTTTAACTGTAGTCAACAAAAGTAATATTAGGACACACAAACCTCCTGAGCAAGTTAAAGTTGAACCTAATATTGCTATGGTTAAAGATCTCTTGGCTGATAATATTGATGGGCATGTTATTTATTTCAGTGAGGAAACTGCTAGAATTGCCAAACCTGGTGCTAAAGATAAACATAGACCTGTTGTAGGCATGCCTGTTATTTCTGTTAAGATAGGAGATCATTGTTATCATGGCTTGTGTGATATGGGTGCTAGTTCTAGTGCAATACCTATTTCTTTATATCAAGAAATTATGCATGATATCGCACCCGCTGAGTTAGAAGAAATAGATGTTACCATTAAGCTTGCCAATAGAGATACTATTTCACAGATTGGGATTGTTAGAGATATTGAAGTCTTGTGTGGGAAGGTCAAATATCCTGCTGATTTTCTTGTTCTTGGTTCCCCACAAGATAGCTTTTGTCCCATTATATTCGGTAGACCCTTCTTGAATACTGTCAATGCTAGGATAGACTGCGAAAAGGATGTTGTTACTATTGGTTTGGATGATATGTCTCATGAGTTTAATTTCTCTAAATTTCATAGACAACCTCGTGATGAGGAGTTGCCTAGTAAGGATGAAATTATTGGTCTTGCTTCTATTGTTGTGCCTCCTAATGATCCTTTAGAACAAAATTTGCTTGACCATGAAAATGATATTTTTATTAATGAAAGAAGGGAAATAGATGAAGTATTCTTTAAACAGGGACCTATTCTGAAACATAATTTGCCAGTTGAAATCCTAGGGGATCCTCCACCACCCAAGGGTGATCCCGTGTTTGAGCCTAAACCTTTACCTGATACTCTTAAATATGCTTATCTTGATGAAAAGAAGATATATCATGTTATTATTAGTGCTAACCTTTCAGAGAAGGAGGAAGAGAAATTATTGAAAACTCTGAAGAAGCACCGAGCTGCTATTGGGTATACTCTTGATGATCTTAAGGGCATTAGTCCCACTCTATGTCAACATAAAATAAATTTGGAGAAAGATGCCAAACCAGTTATTGATCACCAACGACGGATAAATCCGAAGATGAAGGAAGTGGTAAGAAAGGAAATACTAAAGCTCCTTGAGGCAGGTATTATTTATCCCGTTGCTGATAGTCAGTGGGTAAGTCCTGTCCATTGTGTCCCTAAGAAGGGATGCATTACTGTCGTTCCTAATGATAAAAGATGAACTGATCCCTCAAAGAATTATTACAGGTTATAGGATGGTAATTGATTTTCGCAAATTAAATAAGGCTACTAAAAAAGACCATTACCCCTTACCTTTTATTGATCAAATGCTAGAAAGATTATCCAAACATACACATTTTTGCTTTCTAGATGGTTACTCTGGTTTCTCTCAAATACCTGTGTCAGTTGATGATCAAGCAAAGACCACTTTTACTTGCCCTTTCGGTACTTTTGCTTATAGACGTATGCCTTTTGGTTTATGTAATGCACCCGCTACCTTTCAAAGATGCATGATGGCTATATTCTCTGACTTTTGTGAAAAGATTTGTGAGGTCTTCATGGATGATTTCTCCGTTTATGGATCCTCTTTTGATGATTGCTTGAGCAACCTTGATCGAGTTTTGCAGAGATGTGAAGAAACTAATCTTGTCTTGAATTGGGAGAAGTGCCACTTTATGGTTAATGAAGGCATTGTCTTGGGGCATAAAATTTCTGAAAGAGGTATTGAAGTTGATAAAGCTAAAGTTGATGCTATTGAAAAGATGTCGTGTCCTAAGGACATCAAAGGTATAAGAAGTTTCCTTGGTCATGCCGGTTTTTATAGGAGGTTCATTAAGGACTTCTCAAAAAATTCTCGGCCTTTGACTAATCTCTTACAAAAAGATATACCTTTTGTCTTTGATGATGATTGTGTAGAAGCATTTGAAATACTTAAGAAAGCATTAATTTCTGCACCCATCGTTCAGCCACCTGATTGGAATTTACCTTTTGAAATCATGTGTGATGCTAGTGATTATGCTGTAGGTGTTGTTCTAGGGCAAAGAGTTGATAAGAAATTAAATGTTATTCAATATGCTAGTAAAACTCTAGACAGTGCCCAGAGAAATTATGCTACTACCGAAAAAGAATTTTTAGCAGTTGTATTTGCTTGTGATAAGTCCAGACCTTATATTGTTGATTCTAAAGTAACTATTCATACTGATCATGCTGCTATTAAATATCTTATGGAAAATAAAGATGTTAAGCCTAGGCTTATTAGATGGGTTCTCTTGCTACAAGAATTTGATTTGCATATTATTGATAGAAAGGGAGCTGAGAACCCCGTTGCAGATAACTTGTCTAGGTTAGAAAATGTTCTTGATGACCCACTACCTATTGATGATAGCTTTCCTGATGAACAACTGAATGTCATAAATGCTTCTCGTACTGCTCCATGGTATGCTGATTATGCTAATTACATTGTTGCTAAATTTATACCACCTAGTTTCACATACCAGCAAAAAAAAGTTTTTCTATGATTTAAGACATTACTTCTGGGATGACCCACATCTTTATAAAGAAGGAGTAGATGGTGTTATTAGGCGTTGTGTACCTGAGCATGAACAGGAACAGATCCTACGCAAGTGTCACTCCGAGGCTTATGGAGGGCACCACGCTGGAGATAGAACTGCACATAAGGTATTGCAATCTGGTTTTTATTGGCCTACTCTCTTCAAAGATGCCCGTAAGTTTGTCTTATCTTGTGATGAATGTCAAAGAATTGGTAATATTAGTAGACGTCAAGAAATGCCTATGAATTATTCACTTGCTATTGAACCATTTGATGTTTGGGGCTTTGATTATATGGGACCGTTTCCTGCCTCTAATGGATATACACATATTTTAGTTGCTGTTGATTATGTTACTAAGTGGGTAGAAGCTATTCCAACTAGTAGTGCTGATCATAACACTTCTATTAAGATGCTTAAAGAAGTTATTTTTCCGAGGTTTGGAGTCCCTAGATATTTAATGACTGATGGTGGTTCACATTTCATTCATGGTGCTTTTCGTAAAATGCTTGCTAAGTATGACGTTAATCATAGAATTGCATCTCCATATCACCCACAGTCTAGTGGTCAAGTAGAATTGAGTAATAGAGAACTCAAATTAATTTTGCAAAAGACTATTAATAGATCTAGAAAGAATTGGTCCAAGAAACTTGATGATGCATTATGGGCCTATAGAACTGCATATAAAAATCCTATGGGTATGTCTCCGTATAAAATGGTTTATGGAAAAGCATGTCACTTACCTCTCGAACTAGAACATAAGGCATATTGGGCTATTAAAGAGCTCAGTTATGATTTTAAACTTGCCGGTGAGAAGAGGTTATTTGACATTAGCTCACTTGATGAATGGAGAACCCAAGCCTATGAGAATGCCAAGTTGTTTAAAGAAAAAGTTAAAAGATGGCATGACAAAAGGATACAAAAACGTGAGTTTAATGTAGGTGATTATGTGTTGCTATACAACTCTCGTTTAAGATTTTTTGCAGGGAAACTCCTCTCTAAATGGGAAGGTCCTTACGTTATCGAGGAGGTCTATCGTTCCGGTGCCATAAAAATCAACAACTTCGAAGGCACAAATCCGAAGGTGGTGAACGGTCAAAGAATCAAACATTATATCTCAGGTAATCCCATAAATGTTGAAACCAACATTATTGAAACCGTAACCCCGGAGGAATACATAAGGGACACTTTCCAGAACGTCTCGGACTCCAAAAAGGAATAGGTACGTGATACGGTAAGTAAACCGACTCCAAAACAGTCCCAATGGCAATTTTCCTCCGTTTTGGAATATTTAGAAAAATAGAAAAATAAGAAGCAGTCCGGGAAGGACACGAGGCTTCCACGAGGGTGGGAGGCGCGCCCTACCCCCCTGGGCGTGCTCCCTGCCTCGTGGGCACCTTGTGCGCTCTCCGGACTCGGTTTTCTTGCACGATACGTATTTTGGTCGGTAAAAATTCATTATATATTCTCCCGAAGGTTTTGACTCCTGTATCACGCAAATATCCTCTGTTCTTGTTTCGAGCTGTTTCTGCCGTAGATTAGAGCAAGATGTCATCTCAGGATTCTGACGGAGAGAGCTATATCTCACACCTCACTGCTGACCCCAAGACCTATGGAGATTTATCTCCTTGTGGTCGAACTACGGATGAGGAGGAGGATGCTCATTTGATGAAGATCAAAGATTCAAGTTCGGAAGAGGAAGATGTCCCTCTACCTCAACCTTGGGATATGCACGTGAAGTTTAAGAAGTCTAGTCTCCCTAAAAGGGCTAAACTATCTAACAACCGATCTATTCCTTCTCGTTTTCGGCAGAAAAGCAAAGGAGATTTATGCGACAAAATCTTGAAGCTGGAATCGGAGGTCAATGATTTAAAGGAGGAAATCGCTCTTCTCAATTATAACATGAAGATGGACGACAAGCCCACATCATCAACAACTCCACCACCCTCTTCACCGGTAAAGGAGATCTAATCACATGGGTATGGGCACTCCCCTTGGCAACTGCCAAGCTTGGGGGAGGTGCCCCGGTATCGTATCACCATCACACTCCTATCTTTACCGTTTTTCTTAGCTCGATCCTTTTGGTATTATCTTGATCTAGTAGAAGAAAGTTTTAGTATGATTTAGTTTTGAGTTTTCCTCTATGATCCTTTTATGTAATCGAGTCCGTGAGCTATATATAATAAAGATTAGTGTTGTGTCAAGGGCTTGATTATCTTGCTATGATCTTGAGTGAATAAAAGAAAAAGAAAGAATAAAAAGAAATAAAGAGATCATATTGATCTTATGAAGAGTAATGACTTCACATAGAGAGAGAATGATGATTAAAAGTTGTTGAGAGTTGACAAACATAGTTTTGGTCATCGTTGCAATTAATAGGAAGTAATAAAGAAAGAGAGGTTTCACATATAAATATACTATCTTGGACATCTTTTATGATTGTGAGCACTCATTAAAATATGACATGCTAAAGAGTTGATGTTGGACAAGGAAGACAACGTAATGGGTTATGTTTTCTTATATCTGAGATAAAGTATATTGTCACTGATCATCCAACATGTTGAGCTTGCCTTTCTCCCTCATGCTAGCCAATTCGTCGCACCAAGTAGAGATACTACTTGTGCTTCCAAATACCCTTGAAACCAGTTTTGCCATGAGAGTCCACCATATCTACCTATGGATTGAGTAAGATCCTTCAAGTAAGTTGTCATCGGTGCAAGCAATAAAAATTGCTCTCTAAATATGTATGACTTATTAGTGTGGGAGGAAATAAACTTTATACGATCTTGTGATGTGGAAGAAATAAAAGCGATGGACTGCATAATAAAGGTCCATATCACAAGTGGCAATATAAAGTGACGTTCTTTTGCATTAAGATTTCGTGCATCCAACCATGAAAGTGCATGACAACCTCTGCTTCCCTCTGCGAAGGGCCTATCTTTTACTTTTATCTTCTACCTTATGCAAGAGTCATGGTGATATTCACCTTTCCTTTTTACATTTTATCCTTTGGCAAGCACATTGTGTTGGAAAGATCCTGATATATATATCCAATTGGATGTAAGTTGGCATGAACTATTATTGTTGACATTACCCTTGAGGTAAAAGGTTGGGAGGCGAAACTATAAGCCCCTATCTTTCTCTGTGTCCGATTAAAACTCCGTAACCACAAGTATTGCGTGAGTGTTAGCAATTGTGAAAGACTAAATGATAGTTGAGTATGTGGACTTGATGAAAAGCACTTATGTTGACTCTTTCTGATGTTATGATAAATTGCAATTGCCTCAATGACTGAGATTATAGTTTGTTAGTTCTCAGTGAAGTTTCTGATTTATACTTGACATTGTGGATATATTGTTACTTTAGCATAAGAAATCATATGACAATATATATATATATATATATATATATATGTGTTGCTGTTATAAGAACGATCATGATGCCCTCATGTCCGTATTTTATTTTATCGACACCTCTATATCTAAACATGTGGACATATTAATTGTTATCGGCTTCCGCTTGAGGACAAGCGAGGTCTAAGCTTGGGGGAGTTGATACGTCCATTTTGCATCATGCTTTTATATCGATATTTATTGCATTATGGGCTGTTATTACACATTATGTCACAATACTTATGCCTATTCTCTCTTATTTTACAAGGTTTACATGAAGAGGGAGAATGCCGGCAGCTGGAATTCTGGGCTGGAAAAGGAGCAAATATTAGAGACCTATTCTACACAACTCCAAAAGTCCTGAAACTCCACAGAAGTCATTTTTGAAAATAATAAAAAATACTGAGCGAAGAAAATATCAGAGGGGGCCCACACCCTGGCCACGAGGGTGGGGGGCGCTCCCTACCCCCTGGGCGCGCCCCCTACCTCGTGGGCCCCCTGGTGGCCCTCCAGTGCCCATCTTCTGCTATATGAAGTCTTTCGTCCGCAAGAAAATCATAAGCAAGCTTTCGGGACGAGACTCCGCCGCCACGAGGCGGAACCTTGGCGGAACCAATCTAGGGCTCTGGCGGAGCTGTTCTGCCAGGGAAACTTCCCTCCGGGAGGGGGAAATCATCGCCATCGTCATCACCAACGATCCTCTCATCGGGAGGGGGTCCATCTTCATCAACATCTTCACCAGCACCATCTCCTCTCAAACCCTAGTTCATCTCTTGTATCCAATCTTTGTCTCATAGTCTGAGATTGGTACCTGTAGGTTGCTAGTAGTGTTGATTACTCCTTGTAGTTGATGCTAGTTGGTTTATTTGGTGGAAGATCATATGTTCAGATCCATTATGCATATTAATACCCCTCTGATTATGAACATGAATATGCTTTGTGAGTAGTTACGTTTGTTCCTGAGCACATGGGAGAAGTCTTGCTATAAGTAGTCATGTGAATTTGGTATTCGTTCGATATTTTGATGAGATGTATGTTGTCTCTCCTCTAGTGGTGTCATGTGAACGTCGACTACATGACACTTCACCATTGTTTGGGCCTAGAGGAAGGCATTGGGAAGTAATAAGTAGATGATGGGTTGCTAGAGTGACAGAAGCTTAAACCCTAGTTTATGCGTTGCTTCGTAAGGGGCTGATTTGGATCCATATGTTTCATGCTATGGTTAGGTTTACCTTAATACTTCTTTTGTAGTTGCGGATGCTTGCAATAGGAGTTAATCATAAGTGGGATGCTTGTCCAAGTAAGGACAGCACCCAAGCACCGGTCCACCCACATATCAAATTATCAAAGTACCAAACGCGAATCATATGAACGTGATGAAAACTAGCTTGACGATAATTCCCATGTGTCCTCGGGAGCGCTTTTCCTATGTAAGAGTTTGTCCAGGCTTGTCCTTTGCTACAAAAAGGATTGGGCCATCTTGCTGCACTTTATTTACACTCGTTACTTGCTACCCGTTACAATTTATCTTATTACAAAACTATCTATTACCTATAATTTCAGTGCTTGCAGAGAATACCTTACTGAAAACCGCTTGCCATTTCTTTCTGCTCCTCGTTGGGTTCAACACTCTTACTTATCGAAAAGGCTACAATAGATCCCCTACACTTGTGGGTCATCACGCGGCCCCCCTTTCCTTATCCCTCTCCCTCTCCTTTCCCTTTTCCCCCTCCGAAAGAAGGAAGGGGGCCGACTAGGACTAGGAGTCCTAGTGGGTTTCCCCCCACTTGGCACGCCCCCTAGGGCCGGCCTCCTCCCCTCTCCTCCTTTATATACAGGGGCAGGGGGCACCCCAAAGCACATCAATTGTTCTTAGCCGTCTGCGGTGCCTCCTCCACCGTTTACTCCTCCGGTCATATTGTCGTAGTGCTTAGGCGAAGCCCTGCGCGGATAACTTCACCATCACCGTCACCACACCATCGTGCTGACGGAACTCTCCCTCGACACTTTCCTGGATCAAGAGTTCGAGGGGCGTCATCGAGCTGAACGTGTGCAGAACTCGGAGGTGCCGTACGTTCGGTGCTTGATCGGTTGAATCGAGAAGACGTTCGACTACATCAACCGCGTTAAGCTTCCGCTTCCGCTTTCGGTCTACGAGGGTACGTGGACACACTCTCCCCCTCTCGTTGCTATGCATATCCTAGATAGATCTTGCGTAATCGTAGGAATTTTTTTGAAATTGCATGCTACGTTCCCCAACAAGCGTCGCATCCCCAAACTTTTAAGAAACGACAGCTTAGGTTTCTGAAAGATCGTGGATGTCGCCTAGAGGGGGGGGTGAATAGGCGCTTTAAAATAATTACGGTTTAGGCTTGAACAAATGCGGAATAAACCTAGCGGTTAATTTGACAAGCACAAAACCTACAACAACTAGGCTCACCTATGTGCACCAACAACTTATGCTAAGCAAGATAAACAACTAAGTGATAGCAAGATATATGACAAGAAACAATATGGCTATCACAAAGTAAAGTGCATAAGTAAGGGTTCGGGTAAGAGATAACCGAGGCACGCGGAGACGACGATGTATCCCGAAGTTCACACCCTTGCGGATGCTAATCTCCGTTTGGAGCGGTGTGGAGGCACAATGCTCCCCAAGAAGCCACTAGGGCCACCGTAATCTCCTCACGCCCTCGCACAATGCAAGATGCCGTGATTCCACTAAGGGACCCTTGAGGGCGGTCACCGAACCCGTACAAATGGCAACCCTTGGGGGCGGTCACCGAACCCGTACACTTTGGCAACCCTTGGGGGCGGTCACCGGTACCCGTCAAATTGCTCGGGGCGATCTCCACAACCTAATTGGAGACCCCGACGCTTGCCCGGAGCTTTACACCACAATGATTGAGCTCCGAACACCACCAACCGTCTAGGGCGCCCAAGCACCCAAGAGGAACAAGCTCAAGGGCACCAAGCACCCAAGAGTAATAAGCTTCTCAACCTGTAACTTCCACGTATCACCGTGGAGAACTCAAACCGATGCACCAAATGCAATGGCAAGGGCACACGGAGTGCCCAAGTCCTTCTCTCTCAAATCCCACCGAAGCAACTAATGCTAGGGAGGAAAATGAGAGGAAGAACAAGAAGGAGAACACCAAGAACTCCAAGATCTAGATCCAATGGGTTCCCCTCACATAGAGGAGAAAGTGATTGGTGGAAATGTGGATCTAGATCTCCTCTCTCTTTTCCCTCAAAAACTAGCAAGAATCCATGGAGGGATTGAGAGTTAGCAAGCTCGAAGAAGGTCAACAATGGGGGAAGAACACGAGCTCAAAAGATTAGGTTCATTGGGGAAGAAGACCCCCTTATATAGTGGGGGGAACAATCCAACCGTTACCCCCACTTCAGCCCCGCAGAGAGCGGTACTACCGCTTGGCCAGCGGTACTACCGCTTGCCCCTATAAGCGGTACTACCGCTCCCCCTCGCTGTACTGCCGCTGGGCCCAGAGCGGTACTACCGCGGTGGCAGGGCGGTACTACCGCAAACGAGCGGTACTACGGCCCCCACTGCCGCGGCTAGTACCGTAGAACCCGACACGAAAAAGACCCCTCGATTCGAGGCGGTACTAGCACGAGACCGTAGCGGTACTACGGCTGGGGCCACCAGCGGTACTACCGCTTGTAGCACCCAAGCGGTACTACCGCTCCGGCCCGCGGTACTACCGCTAGGAAACCAAAACTGCCATAACTTCTGCATATGAGCTCCGAATTGAGCAAACTCAAGCTTGTTGGATTGAGAAAGACGAGTAGCATCAAAGCAGGGGAGGTATGCCAACAAATAGAGGAGTGAAACCTCCAACCGAGAAGAACCGGCATAACCTCCAACATCAAAAACATCATAGAAGATGCGAGTGAACTCCGTTTTTGATGAACTCGAGCTTGTCATCAAGATGACCATAAGCTCCAAAACTAACAAAGAGAATAACCAAACAAGAACCAACAAAGATGATGCAAGGATGCAATGGTTTGAGCTCTCTATGAACGATACGATCAAGCTACTCATCGAGAGCCCCCCTTGATAGTACGGCAATCGATCCTATAACCTGGTCTCCCAACTACCATCATGAGACCGGTAAAATAGAAAACCTATCAAGAGCAAACCTTTGCCTTGCACATGGTCCACTTGAGCTAGATGATGACGATCTTGACTCCCTCAAGTTGGACCACCTTTCTTGGTTGTGTTGGCTCGATGAAGACTAGTTGATTGCTCCCCCATACTCCACTATGGGTGAGCCACTCTTCCGCACATCTTCACAAGTCCATTGTCACCACAATGGATGGCAAGCTTCAAGCATTTGATCTCTTCATGATGTTTCACTTGAACTTGCACACCGCAACATCTTCATAAGTCCATTGTCGCCACAATGGACGGCAAGCTTCAAGCATTTGATCTCTTCATGATGCTTCACTTGAACTTGCACACCGCAACCTAACCCCACAAAGAACTCTCACGAAGATCATGGGTTAGTACACAAAGCGTAATTGACAATGCTTACCACACCATGGGATCGCTTGATCCCTCTCGGTACATCTTGTGCGCTTTGTGTGTCGATCAACTTGATTCACTCTTGACTTAGTCTTGATCAACCTTGACTCTTTCCAACTCTCTTCATTTGGATGATGTCTTGAAGGTAAACATGAATGATCACACAATCTTCTTCTTCAAGACATGCTTGCAATAAGCTCTACTCTCACATGACCAATCTTTGGATAATTCCTTAATAACACCTTGGTCACCACATAAACTCCTTGAAACCAACACATGGACTTCAAGAAATGCCTATGGACAAATCCTTCAAATATAACTCAAGGCAACCATTAGTCCATAGAGATTGTCATCAATTACCAAAACCAAACATGGGGGCACCGCATGTTCTTTCAGTTTCTTTCCAAACCACAGTTCATACGGTGTCATCTCAACGGATTTAGACGGTGCCCTATCTAACATGAGTGCGGGGCTCTCTAATGCATAACCCCAAAATGATAAAGGCAAATTGGTAAGAGACATCATAGAACGCACCATATCTAATAAAGTATGGTTACGACGTTCAGACACACCATTACGCTGTAGTGTTCCACGTGGCGTGAGTTGTGAAACAATTCCACATTTTCTTAAATGAAGGCCAAACTCGTAACTCAAATATTCGCCTCCGCGATCAAATCGTAGAAACATTATTTTCTTGTTACGATGATTCTCTACTTCACTCTGAAATTCGTTGAACTTCTCAAATGTTTCATACTTGTGTTTCATCAAGTAGATATACCCATACCTACTCAAATCATCTGTAAAGGTTAGAAAATAATGATACCCGCCGTGTGCCTCAACACTCATCGGACCGCATACATCAGTATGTATTATTTCCAATAAGTCATTAGCTCGCTCCATTGTTCTGGAGTACAGAGTTTTAGTCATGTTGCCCATGAGGCATGGTTTGCAAGTATCAAATGATTCATAATCAAGTGACTCCAAAAGTCCATCTGCATGGAGTTTCTTCATGCGCTTTACACCAATATGACCTAAACGGCAGTGCCACAAGTATGTTGCACTATCATTATCAACTTTGCATATTTTGGCATCAATATTATGAATATGTGTATCACTACGATCGAGATTCAATAAAGAATTCACATTGGGTGTATGACCATAGAAGGTTTTATTCATGTAAACAGAACAACAATTATTCTTTAACTTAAATGAATAACCGTATTGCAATAAACATGGTCTAATCATATTCATACTCAACGCAAACACCGAATAACATTTATTTAGGTTCAACACTAATCCCGGAGGTAGAGGGAGTGTGCGATGGTGATCGTATCAACCTTGGAATCACTTTCAACACACATCGTCACCTCACACTTAACTAGTCTCTGTTTATTCTATAACTCCTGTTCCGAGTTACTAATCTTAGCAACTGAACCGGTATCGAATACCCAGGTGCTACTACGAACACTAGTAAGGTACACATAAATAACATGTATATCAAATATACTTTTGTTCACTTTGCCATCCTTCTTATCCGCCAAGTATTTGGGGCAGTTCCGCTTCCAATGACCACTTCCTTTGCAGTAGAAGCACTCAGTTTCAGGCTTGGGTCCAGCTTTGGGCTTCTTCACGGGAGCGACAACTTTCTTGCCATTCTTCTTGAAATTCTCTTTCTTTCCCTTGCCCTTTTTCTTGAAACTAGTGGTCTTGTTTAACCATTAACACTTGATGATCTTTCTTGATTTCTACCTTCGCTGATTTCAGCATGGCGAAGAGCTCGGGAAACATTTTCGTCATCCCTAACATATTATAGTTCATCACGAAGTTCTAGTAGCTTGGTGATAGTGACTAGAGAACTCTGTCAATCACTATCTTATCTGGAAGATTAACTCCCACTTGATTCAAGCGATTGTAGTACCCACACATTCTGAGCACATGCTCACTGGCTGAGCTATTCTCCTCCATCTTGTAGGCAAAGTAGTTGTCAGAGGTCTCACACCTCTTGACACGGCATGACCCTGAAATACCAATTTCAGCTCTTGGAACATCTCATATGTTCCATGGCGTTCAAAATGTCTTTGGAGCCCCCATTTTAAGTCGTAAAGCATGGCGCACTAAACTATCAAGTAGTCATCAGATCGAGCTTTGCCAAACTTTCATAACTTCTGCATATGCTCCTGCAAATAGGTCTGTCACCTAGCGATGCATCAAGGACATAATTCTTCTGTGCAACAATGAGGATAATCCTAGATCACGGACCCAGTCCGCATTATTTCTACTATCATCTTTCAACTTAGTTTTCTGTAGGAACGTATCAAAAACAGGGGAGCTACATCGCGAGCTATTGATATACGACATAATTATGCAAAACTACTAAGACTAAGTTCATGATAAATTTAAGTTCAATTAATCAAATTACTAATGAACTCCCACTTAAATAAACATCCCTCAGTTTATCCAAGTGATACGTGATCCAAATCAACTAACTCATGTTCGATCATCACGTGAGATGGGGTAGTCATCAATGGTGAACATCTCTATGTTGATCATATCTACTATATGACTCACGTTCGACCTTTCGGTCTCCAGTGTTCCGAGACCATGTCTGTACATGCTAGGCTCGTCAAGTTTAACCCAAGTATTCTGCATGTGCAAAACTGTCTTACACCCATTGTATGTGAACGTAGAGTCTATCACACCCGATCATCACATGGTGCTTCGAAACGACGAACTTTGGCAACGGTGCATACTCGGGGAGAACACTTTTATCTTGAAATTTAGTGAAGGGATCATCTTATAATGCTACCACCGTTCTAAGCAAAATAAGATGCATAAAGGATAAACATCACATGCAATCAAAATATGTGACATGATATGGCCATCATCATCTTGTGCTTTTGATCTCCATCTCCAAAGCATCGCCATGATCTTCATCGTCACCGGCTGAACACCTTGATCTCCATCGTTGCGTCGGGGTCGTCTCGCCAACTATTGCTTCTACAACTATCGCTAACGCATAGTGATAAAGTAAAGCAATTACATGACGCTTGCACTTCATACAATAAAGAGACAACCCTAAGGCTCCTACCGGTTGTCGATATTACAAAACATGATCATCTCATACATCAACATATATCACATCATATCTTGACCATATCACATCACAATATGCCCTGCAAAAACAAGTTAGACGTCCTCTACTTTATTGTTGCAAGTTTTACGTGGCTGCTACGGGCTTCTAGCAAGAACCGTTCTTACCTACGGCAATAACCACAACGGTGTTTCCTCAAGTTTGCTGTTTTAACCTTTTTCAAGGACCGGCCATAGTCAAATTCGATTCAACTAAAGTAGGAGAAACAGACACCCGCCAGCCACCTTTATGCAAAACTAGTTGCATGTCTGTCGGTGGAACCGGTCTCATGTGCGTGAACATGTAAGGTTGGTCCGGGCCGCTTCATCCCACAATACCGCCGAATCATAATAAGACGTTAGTTCTAAGCAGTATGACTATCACCGCCCACAACTCTTTGTGTTCTATTCGCGCATATCATCTACACATAGACCTGGGTCTGATGCCACTGTTGGGAAACGTTGCATGGTAAACAAAATAAATCTACGCACACGCAAGATCTATCAAGGAGATGCATAGCAACGAGAGGGGAGAGTGTGTCTGCGTACCCTCGTAGACCATAAGCGGAAGCGTTTAGTAACGCGGTTGACGTAGTTGAACTTCTTCGCGATCCAACCGACCGAGTACCGAATGTACGACACCTCCGCGTTCAGCACATGTTCAGCTCGGTGACGTCCTTGCCTTCTTGATCTAGCAAGACGGGCGAAGTAGTAGATGAGTTCCAGCAGCACGACGACATGGTGACGGTGATGGTGATGCTATCTTCGCAGGGCTTCGCCTAAGCATTACGAAAATATGACCGAGGGACAAAACTGTAGAGATGGGCGCCGCACACAGCTAAGACAATGTTGATTCTTGTGCTAGGCGCCCCCTCCCACATATATACATGAGGGGGTGGAGGGAGCAGCCAGGAGTCGCCCCCAAGTAGGCCGAATCCTACTTGGGGTCTTCCCCCAAGTGGCGCCCCCCTTCCTTATTTGGAGTGCGGGAGGAAGGAAGGAGGAGATGGCGCCCCCCTTTTCCCTTTCTCTCCAGAGGAGGGAAAGGCAGGAGGGGCCACCCCTCCCCTTTCCTTCCCCTAGGGCCGGCCAGCCAAGGGAAGGGGTGCACCAGCCCCCTTGTGGGCTGGTCTGTCCCCCCTTTGGCCCATAAGGCCCATACACTTGCCGGGTGTGCCCGGAACCCCTTCCGGTGACCCGATGAGTACCCGGTTCACTCTGAAACTATTCCGGTGTACCTTTACCTCTCGACCATTTTGAGACTCCTCGTCATGTGCGTGATCTCATTCGGGACTCCGAACAACATTCGATCACCAAAACATGTAACTCATATAACACTATATCGTCAACGAACGTTAAGCGTGCGGACCCTACGGGTTCGAGAACTATGTAGACATGATCGAGACACCTCTCCGGTCAATAACCAATAGCGGAACCTGGATGCCCATATTAGCTCATACATATTCTACGAAGATCTTTATCAGTCGAACCTTATGACAACATACGTAATTCCCTTTCTCTATCGGTATGTTACTTGCCCGAGATTCGATCGTCGGTATCTTCATACCTAGTTCAATCTCGTTACTAGCAAGTCTCTTTACTCGTTCCGTAATACATCATCATGTAACTAACTCATTAGTCACTTTGCTTGCAAGGCTTATTATGATGTGTATTACCAAGAGGGCCCAGAGATACCTCTCAGATACTCGGGGTGACAAATCCTAATCTCGATCTATGCCAACTCAACAAACACCTTCGGAGATACCTGTAGAGTATCTTTATGATCACCCATTTACGTTTTGACGTTTGATATCACACAAGGTATTCCTCCGGTACCCGAGAGTTGCATAATCTCATAGTCGAAGGAATATGTATTTGACATAAAGAAAGCAATAGCAATAAACTGAAAGATCATTATGCTAAGCTAACGGATGGGTCTTGTCCATCACATCATTCTCCTAATGATGTGATCCCGTTATCAAATGACAACACATGTCTATGGCTAGGAAACCTTAACCATCTTTGATAAACGATTTAGTCTAGTAGAGGCTTACTAGGGACACGGTATTTGTTTATGTATTCACACATGTATTTAAGTTTTCGATCAATACAATTCTAGCATGAATAATAAATCTTTATCATGAATAAGGAAATATAATAATAACCATTTTATTATTGCCTCTAGGGCATATATCCATCACATGCCTCTCGCGGAAGAAAAAAAGGAAAACGCATTTTTTTCGTTTCCGAGAGGCACGACCGTGGCTCTCGCGAAAATAAAATTGTGCCTCTCGCAGAAGGAAAAAAATAATAAAACGTGTGTTTTCTATTCCCGAGAGGCACGACCATGCCTCTTGCTAAAGCAAAAAAAATAGAAAAATCGCGTTTTTCCGTTTCTGAGAGGCACGACCGTGCTTCTTGCGGAAGCAAAACCGTGCATCTCATGAAAACAAAAAAACATGTATTTTGCGCCAAAAAAATCGAACTTTTTTTGTTGTCGAAAAGCTAAGAAAGATCGATGAAAAGTCAGAAAACCAAAAAAACATCTAAAAGGCTGAAAACGTGTGAGGAATAAAATAAAATAAAAGAGCGCAACCCCTGACGGTGGTCGAGAGCGCGCCGAGCCACTTGGCGCGCTCTTAGCCCACCCCATCTGACTCTTAGGGAGGCTCCCGAACGAGCGCTCCTCAGTTAGTTGCTCGCAAACACAGAGAAAAAATTACTACAGGTTTAATTCCTGTCGCTACTTTGAGAGAAGCGGGATTCGAGATCCAATCGTGAGAGTAGAAGGCAGTACTTAATAACCACTATGTCAAGCTCATTTCATGGACAACAAGTAGGAAACAGCTCTATTTGACCCTACCTTAGTTAACAAACACGAATTTAAAAAAAAAAGGTTCATAAAATTTGGAAAAATTTCCTCAAAATGAAAAAAGTTCATCGATTTTGAAAAAAACCTCACCGATTTTGAGAAAAAAAATCATCAAATTTGAAAATTAGCTCATCAAATATGAAGAAAATCATTCATTTGACAAAAAGTTCAAAATTTTGAAAAAACTTCATATATTTAAAAAAATCATCAAGTTTTAAAAAAAATCATTGAAGTAAAAAAATATCATCGAATTTGAAAAATCATCGTAATTGAAAAAAAGTTCATCGATTTTGAAAGAAAAACATCATTTTGAAAATAAGTACATCATTTTTTTAAAACGTTCATCGTTTATGAGAAAAGGTTCATCTATTTTGAAAAAAGTCCATTGGTTTTGGAAGACGTTCATCGATTTTGAAAAAAGTTCATTCAAATGAGCAAAATAAAAAAAGAATTAAAAACCATTCCGAATACAGAAACAAAAAATTACATAAGAAAAAAGAGAGAAAAATATGTATTTGAGCACATGAGGTGAGGTCGGTGCGGTGGTCAGTGTAGGGTGCAAACGACCAGGAGGTCGCTAGTTTGAATACCACCGATTTTTTTTGTTTACTGTTTATCTTCATCGATTTTCTTTACCCCTTTTTCATCAATTTTTGGGTTACAAACAGAAAAATAAGGGAAGATGGCCCGAGCCCAACTAGAAGCGCCTTCAAATATCCAGTTGCGAAAACAATAAGAAGAGAGCGACTACTTGAGGAGCGCTTCTTTGGGAGCCTTCCCAACGATCACATGGGGGGCTGAGAACTGCCACCTGGCCCGCTCTCAGCCACCGCCACGTGTCGCGCTCTGGGCACTTCCTCTGGATCCCCCCAACGCATTTTCGGATTTTAGATGGTTTTTTCAGGGTTTTTCTGAATTTTCGGTTTTCCACCTTTTTCCCCGTGAGAGGCACGGTTTTGTTTCCGCGAGAGGCCGTGCCTCTCGTAAACAAAAGAAACATCTTTTCGTCTTCTTTTTTTTCCGTGAGAGGCACGGCTGTGTCTCTCAAAAATAAAAAAAGTGTTTTCTCTTTTTTAGAGACACGGTTTTGCTTCCGCGAGAGGGAAATGGCTTCCAGAAAGGGAAAAAACCATGCTCCTGGTTCGGTTTTTTTCTGTCCGGTTTTTTCATGAAAAAAAGTTCGTCAAAACTTATCAACATGAGATCTAGTTGACGAGAGGAATCTGAGGGTTAAAACGATTCAAAATTTGGATGCACGGTTTAAGAGATAAACCATTTTGAATAAACAAATCTACGAAAAAAGGAAAACTCACATGTTGCGACAAGTGATGCACATGCAGTGCGCCACTTGTCATAATCGGAGAAGATAGGAGTGATCTTTGAAAGGAGTACTCTTCAACTAATGATTCGAAGTAAGAACGGGCACTTGAAGCGTCAAACAGTATCCGTCGCTATATCTTGCTTATAGCGACACTTGCATCCGTCTCGCCTGAAGGACTGACACGTATGGACCGGCCCGGTAGCGCTTTCGCTTGCTCTTCAATTTGCTCGCTCACTCGTTCTAAGTACGGTTTCGTCCAGTTTTTTTCGTTGTTTTTCTATTTCGTTTTCTCTTATTTTTTCTTTTGGTTTACTTTTTATGTTCATTGATTTTCTTCGGTTATCTCCTTTTCATCAATTTTCTTAGATCTTTTCATAGATTTAACCTTTTTTTTTACTTTTTTTGGCTACTTTTTCGGGTTTTACTTTTTTCCTTTTCTTTATTGGTTTTCTTTATTTTTTTGTTTCATATTTTCCTTTATTTTCTTTGTCGGGTTTTCGTATATAGCAGGAAGAATTTTTATATACATGTTTAACATTTTTCAATGATGTGATTAAACTTCCTGAAAACTTATATTCTTTGATTTCTACTTTTTTCATACACATTGTACATTTATTGTATACACCAGAAATATTTTTATATACATATTTAACATTTTTAAATTAACTGATTAACATTTTTTTAAACATATATTTTTTGATGTATTTTTTTTTAAATATTGTTTATTTGTTGTATACATCAAAAAATATATTCATATATACATGTTCATCATTTTCCAAATTTATGATTAATATTTTTTACTAATTTATGTCTAATTGTCCACATTTTTGTACATAAGGAACATTTTTATATACACGTTTAACGCTGTCCAAATACACGATTAACCTTTTGAAAACCTATTTTCTATGTCTACTTTTTTCATTATAGAGGGTACATTGTTTTATATATTTTTCTGATACATCGGAAATATTTTTTCTGCATGCATTTAACATTTTTTTTAAAGCATGGTTACATTTTCATAAAATGTAAATTTATATTTTTAAATTGATAATATTGTTTCCATATGCATTCTACAATTTTTTATATATCATAAACATTTTTTATACACATTTTACATTTTCAATACATGATTAGAAAAATTCCACTTTTGTATATAGATTGATTTTTATAATATACATATTCAGAATATTTTGACATACAAGCAAAGTAAACAAACAACGACTGTCGGTTTGATGCCAGACCAAGCGGCAATGTGTTTAGTATCGGTCGGCAGGCGGACGGATGGGGCGTCAGAGTATGTTCCTCGGCAACCGCATATGTAATGTAGGGAAGTGAACGAACGAGTGTCATTTGAATGCAACGAGAAGGCACGTGCACCTAGACGCGGTGCGGGGTAGCGGTCTTGGACGGCGCCGCTTCAATGTCAGCTTCATTGAGAGTCCGCGTCCGCTCTGGGTCGACATGAATACGGTGATGACACTTTGGAGCGGTGTTGGCTGCTTTGGGCGGAAAAGGGTGCGGGTGAGGGAGAGGGATCTTGGATGGGTCAGAGGTGTTAGATGCGTGCGTGGCAGCAGTCCATACACCTGCAAAACCGCTCCTCCCGGTCCGCTTTGTGGGAAAAATTACACCTGGACCGCTACGCGGAGGGACGCGGTATCACGTGGATAGCAAAATACATCCAGACCGCCCGGTCCGAACGTATGCAGGCGGTTTAAGAGTCAGCGTTGGATTTGCCCTGACCGCACGAGCTGTTTCCGTTAGAATAGATGACCTTATCTATTGTCGTGCAAGACATATGCTAGTACAATATTTATTATGATACAGTACCGTGATACTCCTTATCAAATTTTATACTTTTTTTTCTTTAGTTAATTATGTGCCCCCTCATCAAAATTATAGAAACTTTCATTATGAGCAGACTAACATAGAGTAATGACTAGAGTAAGTGCATCTCCAACGACAACCCGTAAATTTCCTCCCGCATCCGTTCACGGACGCGAGGAGGGGGCAATTCGTGGACACGGATACGGGACATTTCAAGTGGGATTTCAACTTAGCAGACGAAATTCATGCAAACCGGCTGATATTCATCAAAGTTCGGAAAGAAAATAACACAAATCAACCATACAAAGCTTGCAAATAAGTCTAGCAGAACAAATGTCTCAAATTCGATGTCCAACAAGTTTCTCAGCGGATCATGTTGTCCCACACATATTGCCCCTTCAGCTTCATCCAATATTGTGTGTACGTAAATGGCGTCCATCTTAGTGGCGAAGACAGGGGGCCAGCATGAGGCCCTGGCCCTCCCTGACAAGGCTCGACAACACTCGCCCCTCCCTCCCGCTCATTCTTTTTTCTTGGCTCCGCCACTGCCCCCTCTGTCCCGTGGTACTACATGGGGTTCAAAAATAAGCTTCATGATATTTGACCAAACACCTGCCGGGCGTGGTAACTGCCATGGAGGTCGTCTATAGGGTGGCGTAGTGTACTTGGGTACAAACAGCTCCAAGACCGACAACGGCGTCGTAAGAGGCGAGCGGGAGCGTCGTTACTGGTTGCGAATGTCCGACAATGCCTGTGTGGCGGCCGGAGAGATACAGCGATGACGGTAAAGGTGGATGATGCGGATACAAAGTAAGGGGAACAAAATGCGGAGTGAAAGAAAATGGGACCGAGAGGACTGATTTAGTGGGTCTAGGGTGTCGGAGTCCAACATGGCTGCTATCCGGACTCCCGCAAAACGCCCTCACTTTATCTCCACTTTGCGGGAAAACAAGTCTGGATCGCCGAGCGGACCGATATTGGACTGCGTTGGATGGCTTCTATGGTCCGGATCAATGATCCGGATGAATGCGAACGAATTGAGGGTCACGTTGGAGATGGCCTAATAACTCCATTATTGCAGACGAGCATTGCATTTTGTAGATTAGTCTCAATCCAAGCACTCCATGTCCAACCGTCCAAGATGTGTCCACCAGTCCCCTTGTTTACTCGCTTCACACGGGGGACACCGCGACGGCAGGGCCCGGAGCCAAAACCGAAAGGCAGGCCCTATTTAAAGTTCGGTACCCCGGACTGTTGTTACAGTTATGGTCGGTCCCGTTCCGAAGCTGACTCACTAGACACTACCTAGTTCCTACTGCACGCACAGTCGCAACCGCCGGCGGTAGCCCACTGAGTGGAATCACGCAGCGGCGCGAGTAAATTAACTCGCCGATGCGGCGCCGTGCACGGCGTGCATGCCGGTCCCGAGGCGCCGACCGACACTCGCCGGCCAAGACGACAAGTGTGACCCGGATGGCCGGATAGTGCGAGGAGATCACTCCTGCCATGTGATGCTCGGAAACCTCGGGATTCACCGGCCGATACCATCCGTCTGAACCGCCATGTCTGTCAGCTTTTGCACATTATCCGCCGCAAATCACCCCGACATGCCGCCGTGCCGCTTCCAAAAGACGCATCTGCCGGCTCGTTTTATTTTTACATATTTTGATCCTTGTGATGAAGGATGAAGACTCGAGGTAGATGGATGGAATAGATGCGGCCAATTAACATGTTAACGGTTTACGTGACCACCATGTGCACGCGGGTTGCCTTCGGCTCTGCGTCCGTGAGAATCTCTCCACGTGAGAGGGGGCCGGGGCCGGGGCGGGAACGGACGACTGACGCGGGGGCGCGCCATGCCCACGCCGGCCGCTGCGGCTCCATCGGTTGTTGGCTGCCGGCCGCTGTTCGTCCGAAGTGTCCAAGTGAACGCTACTGGTTGCGGAGGCGGAGAACATGTGCGCCGGTCACTTCGGAGGCTCGGTTTCTGTATTCTAATTCTAGAATGAATAGCTCGATCCTAGTGTTTGGAGGTGCCACGGGGGGGAATCGCTATGGCGACAGTGACTAGGTAGGGTCCTTTGACATCACTCAAAGTGCAGCACCAGCAGCACAAGCTGTAGCGGGAAGAAGAACAAATGAAGTTCACTCTTTTTTTTTTCGAAAAGGATCAAGACTATTACAAAAACTGATATTATATTTTGGGACGAGGGAGTACAAAACATCTCAAATGTAATAAAAATTACATTGAGATTCCGAAACGCCGAACGACCACTATTGTTAACAGACCAAGCTATTGTCGCCGCTTCTCTATCAGAGCCGGCTTGACCTTGTTGATGACAATTGAAAAGTCTTCGTGCGTGTGTCTGTAAGGACCAACAACATAGAGACACATTTGTCGGCGTTGCATAGAACTTGACCGTCCTTCATCTCAACTCTCACTCACTGGGCACTAGTGTTTTTTCTGTATATTAAACATTTCAATTGCGTACACTGATTTTACACAATGACGGACAAAGTGGAGTTAAATAGGATGCATGTATAGCTCTATGCCTCTACGATATACGTATCTTTAGAAGTGACAAAATAGAAGCATAGATATATTATCATACAGCAACTTGAATAGACTCCGAAGGTCTTGATACTCGTGTAGAAACGTAACTACTCTGCGTACGATTTTATTCTATCCGACTCGATGCCTAATTTAGTGGTGTGTTGCCGTTTGGATCAGGAGTTGAACGGCTTGATCTGCTATGTCGTATGAAATCGGACAAGCAAGAGTCGTACGTATAGCAAGACTGGTGTAGAAATGGGCATGGGTCTTGATAACTTTCTGGACGTATCCTCTCGTCCCATATGGTCGCGCTTGATAGTTTTATTTTATCAGACCCACATGCCGAACCTATAATTAAATCACCTTCTAGCATGTAAAGTCGAATGGTACAACTGAAGCTCTGGTGTGTAGGCTTGTAGAGTGGTGCTCGTACAACCGACGGATCTTTCAATAACAGCAGTAGTACCTTCTGAGAACAGTTCTTGTGTCGATAATTGATGAGTAGTACAGTCTCTGCCTCTGCCCTCCTGTACTTTTTATTGGAGAACTGCATGTGTCATCGTCGGCAGAACAACCAGAGTAACAGAGGAGCAGAACTGATTACCAAAGTTCCTAGTACTCATTTTCCATGGGAATAATGGCGCTCCTATAAACACAAGTACTTTACAATTACACGGTCCATGAAGAATGAAGGACAGAGTGTGAGAAACATCAGCGATCATAGGAAGAGCTCTGCACATTTTGAGCAGGTTCTGCCAATGTAGTGCATCCCCAATGAGGAGTGACTCAGGTGCAGTTTGCAACTAGTAATACACACATTGAGAGTGACTTTACGCTTGGTAATTAAACTGAATAAAGTGCTTGGCATTGCAGATTTCAGTACATAAATTATCTGATGGTAAAATTTCATTTCTCTCAAGGATTGAGCTGCAAAATCACACACTCACACAACTTGATACATCGGCGTGCAATTTTAGTTGCACTGCACTACAAGCTTTTCTCCTCATCAACAAAACAGAGGAAGAGAAACAAAATACAGACAAATCGACGACACGCATCACTAGGGGAGTGCCGAGAGACCATGGAGGGAAGAGCTAGCACAATCTTTGCATGGCCTACTCCTCCTCTTCTGACACAGCCTCCTGCCGTTCCCGGACGCATATACGTATAAATACAATCCCCGCAGTAGAAATTAACCCACGGTTCTAAATTACCACGACCACACTCTGCACTGCACTTCTTGGTTACTAGCCAAGCACGTACGGTGCAGTGAAAAAAAGTAGATGAGGCTGTAACTTAGGGGTAGTTAACCAAGGAGCGGTAGGTGGCTCCGGCCTTCCAGCTGGCGGGGATGACGTTGTTGACGACGAGCTTCCTGCCGGAGTCGGAGGTGAGCCGGAGCGAGAAGGGCCCGCGCAGCGGCTTGCCGGTGTTGGAGTTGAGGCGGTACAGCGCGCCCCAGTTCTGCGCCATGGGCGTCCAGGTGCCGCAGTTGTCCTCCATGAGGTCCACGGCGTTGAGGTCGCCGTCGTCGTCCTCGAACTCGATCAGGACCTCCAGGTAGTAGGGGTTGGAGCCCTGGTCCACCTTGAAGGCAATGTTCATGCCAGGGTACTTGCATGGCACCCTACCATTAACAAAATCACCGAGATTAAATTAGCTTAGTTATTGTAATGCAGTCTCTGTTAATTTGTGCTGCAAGCGCAAAATTCTTCGCGGAGTTAGTATGTACCTCTTGTACTGGATCTTGATGATACCGCCGGCCCGGAGTTTGTCGGCCATGCCAGGCTTCGCCATGGCGCCCATGGAGGTGCCGCTCATGTCGAAGTGGGCGGCCTCACCGAGGCAGGCGGCCCCGGCGGGGCACTCGTCGGTGATGACGACGGTTGCCGGCTGGCCGGAGCATGCCTGGTTGCCTGTGCATTTGACCTGCGTACGCGCGCCACATGAATTCATTTCGTCAGGACCATTAATGGAGTGGAGCTATACACGAAGTCACCACGCTGTTTAGGGGTTATCCTGACCTCGTAGCACGCTCCGCAGCCCTTGCCATCTCTGTAGAGCGACGGGTTCCCGGCGGCGATCATCGACGAGAACGGCCGGTTCCCCACAGCGCTCTGGTAGCCACACGCGCCACCTGCATTTTTTGCCTGATTTTTAGCTCCACCCATCTCAACGCCGTGCGGTGCAGTTAATGTACTACGTTCTACTCCCAGCGGAGTAAGCATGCAAGCACTAACCGTCGCTTCCGTCGCCGTTGGGGGCGCCGTAATACGTCGCGCCGCCGGCTAACCAGCCGCCGGAGCCATAAGCGGCAAACGACGAGGGGGTAGAAGCGGTGTGGTTCTTGTGGGCCTTGGTTGCACGCTTGGGGAGCTTGCGGGAACAAGCAATGGGGCTCACAAGAAGTGAAAGCACAACCAGTGCGCTAAGTAGCGCTATTAAGGTGAAAGATTTCGCCATTGTTGCTTCCAGCTAGCTTGGGAGAGGATATGGATTAGATATGGTGAGCTCAAGTGTTGCTTGGTGAGTTGCAGGGAGTGTCCATGGGACGGGTATTTATAGTGTACTTTGTGGGGATGTAGACGTACGTGGCAAGAGATGTGGGGATTCTGCTTCTGGTAGATTATTGAGGAGAACGTGACTGGTTGGTGCTAAAGCAAAATAGGCTAAGCGAACTATTTTTTAATCTCTGCATGCAGCACCAACAAAATTTATAGGAGTCTCTCCTTTGTAACGAAAATAGATTGCGAAGTACATTTTACAACACACATGTTGAGAATTTTAATGGAAAAGTAGGTGTTGGGCTAAGTCCCTCCACATGAAGTTGTGTTGGCAGCCTAACATCAACTCATATAAGACAAACGCATGTGAGCCGTTGATCTCAGCTACATCGAACAGCTGATAGTGCTCCCTAAGGAAGCGAGACAAGGAGAAAACTCTAGTCAGTCCAATCCCGGTGGTGGCTTCCATTGTGAGACTGAGAGAGCGCACAACAAGAATACAACCCACGAGAGAGACGAAGAAGAAGAAGAGGTTATATTCAGACTCGTTGCACGTGACAGTGTTCAAACTAGTGATTGGAAGTTCAAAGTGCTTGGATTGGTACCGGATTTGGTGAGCTCATTCCTTACTTTGAGTACTTCGATCCGCTTAACTGATTTGAGGATTGGATCAGTGGAGCATCAGATTTGAGAGTGATTTTGTTGGTTTAGACTGCTGCAGTTTCAGCACAATGTATTTTTAGGAGACAAACAGACTGGGTAGGCAAATAGTGTCCAATTGAGCTGAAATTTTGGGAGGATCTCAGGAACTTGTGTGTCTATTTGTATGCCAAACTTGGTGTTGTTTGGTTCAGTGGTTTGAGAGCAGTTTGCGAAATACTAAAGGGGGCATAAGCTGTGTAATATCTGCTTTGCTGAAATCTTGCCTCTTATGTTTGTTGTCGCTATTGCCGAAGAGTGTGTTGTAAATCTCTCTAGATGTTCTAGAGAAGACTTTTTATTCACCATTCCCATAGTGAACTTGTGTGGACCGGTCGATCCACAGTCATGGTTCTTTAATCCTCAAGTTGAGAAGGTGTTTCCACACTAAATCCCGTGACACATGTGTATATTGTTTGTGTTATTCTGCTACTTACTTGTTGGTTGAAGTTGTTCTCAAAGTTTATTACAAATGAAGAAGGTTGTTTAGTATGCATATTTGTCATGGTTGTGAATTTATGGGTCGAGTCCTTACTGTGCAGCCTCAACTAGGTAGGGACAAATAATATTGAAAGTGTAGAACCATTGCCAGTTTACCATTAGCTATAGAACAACCAGATGCTCACAGCAGCTAGTAATTGAAAATTTGGACCAAGAGCTCCGCAAGTGTCATTCTACTCCCAGGTGTAAATGCAGCTGGATGAACCATAAATTTCAGAAAATATAGAAAATAATTGAAAAAAATCTGATTGTTTTTTACACACATTCTTGATTGTTTTACCTCTGTAGAAAATTTCGTGAACATATTACATTTTTTATGCTTGGTAAAAAAAACAAGCCGCCCAAAATGCTTTAAAAATGAGCTTTTCCAGAGTATGGATTTTGCTTTTTTTTAATTCTGAGCACAACAAATGTTATTTCTTCACAAAATTTGGCATGAGAGTAGAACATTCAAATATGTGTCGTGAATAAAATAATTTTATTATTATTATTTTGTACTATTTTGTTTTTGACTTTTACTGTTCATCCGAGTACACTTGCACCCAGGGGTAGAAACTCCATGTCCGCCTGCTTCGGCATTTCCTCAAATATGCACCTCGATCCTCAATAGCAGGCCGACCTTCTAGTATTCGTGTGATGCCCCGGGAGCGGCGCTTGTAGGGGCACCGTCCTATAAGGCCAAATCCACCAAATGTACATACAAAAGCAGTCACATGATCGTTGTGCTGCTTCGTACAACGAACTGATATCACAAGCATACATCCAATACAACATGCATATGTCTTGCATAACGATGACCATTAAGGTCAAGTCTTATATAAATAGGCCATAAAAGCAAACTCCACATGAAACATAAAGCGGAAACATCAATGATAATTTGGACCCACGTAGCAAACCATAACCCTACATGCAAGCTGACTGGAAAGCATCCTACTTCGTAGGGACGTCGTCGAAGAACTCTTCTTCAAAAGCTATCTCTTCCATTGCTGGCCGAGTTACTAGCCAAGGACAAGCCAGGTGAGTACTTTGATTGTATTTCCAAGCAACCCAAGAAAAATAGCAAATGCACATAAAAGATTCGATACAAGGTAGGCTTGTACACTATGTTTAGCAATTTATGGAAAGCCGGTTTTGAAATGCACATGACCTATATTTTGAAAACCACATGGTTCTGCAAACCACGACAATTCATCTCACGGACATCAACAAAAACAGATTATGTTGAACATCAACTTGATCATCTCAACTCATAATTCTCGGTAAAACAGTACCACCATACTCCTCATTATCACCAACATCTTCACCATATTGACAAGTTATTATGGACATAGTTTAAGTGTGGTCATTCCAACTGGCCTTGACCATGGACAACGGTTATTCGAGTAACTTTACACTCTACATAGGTTGCACACTTTACCCACAAGATACACGGAACTTTCGTGTCTGCCACGACTCTTTGTACAAAATTGTCTTTTGTACATGAGATAAGCACTAGATCGGTACCTTTCCCAAACGACACTAATAGAGAGTCCACTAGATCGGTATCCAACTCTTGTGCAAACCGACTTGGGGAGGGGGCCTCCACCCTTGGTGCACCGACCAAAGAGGGAGAGTTCCCCTCTGACACTTCTTCCCCCTAGCTTGTCTAATAAGCTAAGAGTGGCGCACCAGCACTATATGGGCCTTTAGGCCCATTAGCTCTCCACTAATAAGGCTATAACCAATTAAAGGGGCTCATGGTGCCTAAATACTCCCTCCGTTCCTAAATATAAGTCTTTTTAGACATTTCAAATGGAATACAACATACGAATGTATGTAGACATATTTTAGAGTGTAGATTCACTCATTTTGCTCCGTATGTAGTCACTTGGTGGAATCTCTAGAAAGACTTATATTTGGGAACGGAGGGAGTAGATCACATCGGGCTCTCGGTAAATACTAGAGCCCTTCTATATTTATATTAGGTCCTTGGGTATTTTTTTTCAACTATACGGTATTACCCTGTATTTCCCAAAACACTTTCAATAACTTCGAAACGCTTTCCGTTTCGCTTAAACTATTTATTTTATTCCAAAAGCTTTTCTGGCAATTTTTTTCATATATGTACTTCCTATAGAACTTAACAGATTGTTATGTGGACCGAACCTCGTGGCGAGCTCCGATCTGCTGTTGTGGCCCGATCTTTCACGACACTCCACCACCATCACTTGTAACCTCTCGCGCGCACACAATGTGCGCGAATTAGAGGGATTGAACCTTACGATTTAGTATGAGAAAATCAATCTCGATGATGGTACTCACGCGCAAAACAATTTCTACAAAACAATGGCAACACAGAGGTCTTTTTTAAAGATTTCTCCAAAACTTACATGAAAAACACATCGTGCAGGTGGCCTCGGCGGTGACACATGCAAAGAAGCTACTAATTGAAAACCCTCTGGACGTTTCACGTTGGTGCTCACAAGGTGGGCCCCATCCTTTCACACATAAGCAAAGCAAATCCCACGATCTAACCATCCTAATCACATCGACGTTTTCTTTGTGAGGCAAGAAGAGAAATAGGAAGTTAATCTTCATGGCTTCCTTTTTAAACCAGTATGGACACTTGATATCTGGGACAAAATCACCAGCACTCTCTTTGCCGTCAAATATACGGGTGTCTATCTTGAAAAACACATCGTGAATTTATTTCCATACATGTTATTGGTTTTGTTCTCTTTTCTCGTTCTTGTGTTCTGATCACCCCGTGATCAATTAACGTTGTTTTGGACAAACGATGATGGATGTCGTCACATTAAGAAGACCCTAAGAATATATCTCCATTGTTGGAGGAGCAAATTGCAGTCTCGAGCTATCTAGTCATTCGCCATATGTTTTCGATGAACCGACAAGTTGCCGTCAGTATCACCTTGTTACAGATAACGTTGGAACAACCCCAAAGTGCATCATTTGGTATGGAGTGGCTCGATGCTCTCATGGTCTAAGAAATCATACATATGTTAAATTCCCGTGTTATGAACTATAGAATTTTATGATTTCATCTCTAAGTATAATATACAACCTGGATTAATTGAACACAAGTGTTCTACCAACATCCTGCTCTTAATGTTGTCGGCATCATCATTAGGCAAGACTAGGAACCATGTTTTACTATTTATAACCTACATGTGCTTCCTCTGAATCGCATATTCAAGAACCATAGCAGCTATAGCATATATACTATAAACAATAATTATAAACCTAGAAATAAATAATAGTCAAATATTATTGCTTCTAGGGAATATTTCCAAGAAACACAACCTCCTCAAGAAAAAGACCAAACAACCCACGCCGCAACCCGACTCATGAGATTTGATCAGGAACCCCACGACACACGGGGCCCGACAAACACAGCATAGGCCACTTAGGTTGTTCCCGTCGTAACCCCTACCTGGATGGCCCTATGCGAATCACTCAACGTGCACCACGCTGAGCAGGGCGCTCGCACGTGTCTGGTTGTGCCTGACCTGAGCTTAATCGGCGTGACCGGGCAATCCAGGCGAGGTCCAAAGACAGACAGGCGCGCCCGTCGCATGTAGGACAACCGTCAGAACAGCGCACCCAAGTGCGAATGAAAACAACCCATGATGATGGTCTCGGTCCCCCCCGGGGTCCACCAATCACGAACTCTCGAGGCAATATAGCCAATTGCGCATTGTCTGGGCAGGTCTCACGTCTGAGAGAGCTCGTGGGAGCCATCCGCTCGAGCCAGACATGGAACGGACGGTGCAAAGGCCACCCTCACCCGCGGAGGCGCCCAAGAGGCAGTCAAGCCGTTATGTCGCACATGTTCGGCTCGCACGACCGAACCAGGCCCTCATGGGGCGAGGACAACGACAGGTGGTCCCGCCACGCCCTCGTGCGAGAGGCAGCGCGGGGGACGCCGAACGCAGGCGTGACCAAACACGCCGCATGACGGTGGCCCCGGGCGCGTCCGCTGTCCACCCATCATGTAACGCTGAGGCAGGTTGCCTGGGTGCTCGTCGTCCGAGCAGATCGGATGGCGTGGAGAGCCCCCAAGAGGCCCCGCGGCATGCCATCCAAAAAGGATGGCGCAGAGAGTCTCTTCACCCTCGAAGGGGTGCGGGAGGTGAGTATTTTAGCATCCTTTACAAGAGGAATGTTATGGTATTTTCTAGGAAAAAATAAATAATCCAATTAGTAGCTGGTGGCACGTAAATTTGCAGAGGATGGTCTCGGTAACCGTCAGTTAACAAAAATGAAGGTAGCCATCCTTGGATTATGGAGGTGATCACAATCTCCAACGACATGACTAAAAAGAAATGAAATGTCACTTAGTTAGTTGCCATCGGTTGTTAGGAAAACAAAGAGATTAAGAACCAGTAATGGCCATCCTTGATCCACGGGATCATTTCCGAATGCAAACCTGCATTCACCGTGTGCCTGGAAATTCATAGGATAGTAGACAGGAGCCATGTCTACAGGGACCGTGTTCGAGATAGCAATGGTAGCCCGTACGATGACTCCTTTGTGCCATTTGTTCACAAGTTTAACAAGAGCAATATTCAGAAGCCACTCCTACCGAGAATTGCATTGTATTCAATTGCAAGTTATTTATGTTTAAATTAAATCAAATAGAGTGCTTACTTGATATATATGTATGTTACCACTTGTGTTTCGCAACAGAAACTCCCACAACGTGTGGTGCCTGAGCAAATGCAGGCTCAACAAAGTGGTGACATGCGAATTGTCATCTCTGACACGACTGGCATTGGCATGCACCTACTCGACGTCGCCACACGAATGACATCTCATCGTCAATGGGTGGAAGGAGATTCGCGACGTATACTTTGGCAATGAAGGTGACAAGTTATCATCGTGCCCCACCTAGGACATGAAGGGGTGGTCCTATTCATGCGTACCATCTATAACTGCCAGATTGACGAGTAGGCTTCATTTAAGTAAAATCTATTAAGTACTATCTTGTTATAAGTACTTTGTTTTCAAAATGTTGTTTGGAAGTGTTGTTAAGTACATTTTAGTTAAGCTAGTACCGACTTTAAGTACATGTTAGTTAGTTAAGCTAGTATCGACTTTAAGCAAAGGGAAACGTTTACTACCGGCGCACCGACCGAAGCTTTCGGCCGGTCCCGTGCGCGTCGTGCGATCGCTTTCGATTGTGCGCCTGGCGACCCCTCCCCCGTTGGACACAGGTAGGCCCACGCAGTACTTTTTTTGCCATGCAACATTATCTTCTTCCTGATGCACATCCTCCTCCGTTATTTTCTTTCTTGCTGCCGATTTTTCTTCCTCACAGCAACGACGAAGCTTTTTCTTGCACAAACACGTGCTCATAGACTTCCTCTTCTCCGATGCACTCTGCCATGGCCGAGTCCTCGTCTTCTCCTCTGATGCTTTGCGTCGTGGTTGCACTCTCTCCTCCTCTGCCCCGAAGTTCGTCGCCATGGCTGCCCCCTCCTCCACCCCCACCCAATGATGCAATTGATGTGCTCGTCGCTGGAAACTCAAGTGGCTGCGTGCTGCATTCCACGGCCATGACTGCGAGCTCTTGTTCAGGGGGGGGGGGGGGAGGCTATGAATTTTTCAGTTGACGAGCTGCAACCGCTACGGACCGCGTGTTGCCACCGGCAATTTTTTTGCTGGAACCAGCATGCTATTTTCTGGAACCGATTATGCATTTTGCTGCAATGCGAGGTCGATGGCTGCGGCGTTTTGCTGGAACCGGCGAGTATGGATGCTGCAACCGGCGATAAATGAAGCTACTAGCAGCCACTTTTTTTGCTGCAATCATTCATGATAGCTGCGACCCCCACGACAATGGCGAAAACATTTTTGTTGCAAGCATCGTTGTTTTTTGCTACTACCAAAGATGTTTTTGCTACATCCATTTACGACTTAGCTATGACCCACGGCGAGACGACGTTTTGCTGCAACCATATGGATTATTGCTACTACCATCGACATGTTTTGCTACATCCGTTCTGCACAAGGGGCGATATGCCTGGCGGTGGTTTGCGTGAAACCCGATGATGGGATCAAGCATGGGCCAGGGGCAGATGTTGGAACCGGTCACCGGTGAGCTGCAACCTCGACCGGCAAGGTGCCACGGCGACCACGCGATGCTACAGCCGTAGAGCCGGGGGAGCTGCAGCCTGACTCATTTTTTTTTTGCTGCAACGGGTGACCGCGATGAGCGCACGGCGAGGCACAGCGATCGTGACGAGCACACGGCGACCACGGAGAGCGCGACGAGCGCAAGGTGCGGAGGGGTGGCACGGACGAGATTCAGATCATGCGGGGATTTTTTAACCATGCGGGAGGAAGAAGAAGATACAGATCGTGCGGTCCTCCCCGCTCAAATCGGATGACTGATAGCAGACCGACTGAAATTTTCGGCCGGCGCACCGGCGCCTATCGCTCGCCTTAAGAAAATATCGGTTATCATTGTGATACTTCTAATTATTAGTTGAAGTCGATCTTAAACTTCATTTACATTTTTGGCTGCCCAAAATGGTGCTATGGCAGCATAATCAGCCCTAACGGCTCCAAAAAGCTGCCATGGCACCATTTAGGCCAATCAAATGTTATTGGGTACAGAACCCAATTTGACCCCTTTGCTGTCATATCGTGCTGTTAATAGCAAAATGCAGCCATGGCAGCAAAATTGGATACAAATCTCTGCTTTCAGTTAGCAGTGTGCGTAGTGCACGCCGCTAGAAGTGATCTTATTGGCGGCGTTCGGGTGCGCACAATGCTGTTGCAATACATATTAGCGGTGTTTCGGCTGACCGCTCCTAGTAACATGTTACCAGGGGCGTCGTACTAGCAGTGTGCCATTTCAACGCCCTAGTGGTCCATAGCGCACGCAATTAGTAAGGGGTTCCTATACATTTGTGTTGTAAACTTCTTTTTGAAGGTACGAGTATGTTTTGGTATTTTAAAGATGAAAGTAAATGGGCAAATTAATTAAGCTGGTGGTAGGCAAATTCACAGAGGATGGTCTCGGTAACCGTTAGTTAACGCAAAACTGATGGTGGCCACACTCGGATGATGGAGGCGATCGCAATCTCCAACGACATGATTACTATAAAGAAATCCCATGAGTTAGTTGCCGTCGGTTGTTAGGAAAACACAGAGATAAAGAACCGGTCGTGGCCATCGTTTATCCACTAGATCATCTCAAAATGCAAACATGCATGGTTGGCTAGATAAAATATTATTGCTTTTAGGGCATATTTCCAACAAGCATAACCTTCTTAAGAAAAAGACCAAATAGCTCACGTCACAACCGACTCGTGAGATTCGATCAAGAACCCACGGCGCACCGGGCCCGACAAACACATCGCTGGCCACTCAAGTTGTTCTCGTCACAACCCCTAGCTCAATGGCCCTCTGAGGGAGTCCTGGATTAGGGGGTCCTCGGGTGTCCGGTCTATTCGATATGGGCCGGACTGATGGGCCGTGAAGATAAAAACAGAAGACCATGCCCCGTGTCCGGATAGGACTCCTATATGTTTGGACGGCAAGTTTGGTGTCCGGATATGTTATTTCCTTTCTCTGTAAACCGATCCTGTACAACCCTAGGCCCCTCCGGTGTATATATTGACCGGAGGGTTTAGTCCGTAGAGGCTATCAGAACAATCATTGGCTAGACAACTAGGGTTTAGCCATTACGATCTCGAGGTAGATCAACTCTTGTAACCCCTATACTCATCGAATACAATCAAGCATGACATATGGTTTTACCTCCTTTAAGAGGGCCCGAACCTGGGTAAACATCGTGTCCCCATCGTCCCGTCTTACCATTGATCCTCAGACACACAGTTCAGGACCCCCTACCCGAGATCTGCCGATTTTGACACCGACATTGGTGCTTTCATTGAGAGTTTTGTTGTGTTGTCAACAGAAGAATCGATGGCTCGCCTCGTTATCGACAACGACGCTGTTTACAGGGAGACCTTTCTCCCTGGCCAACTCTTTGTGTTTGGCGGCTCGTGCTACGTGCCAACTCGACCGGTCACCTTGAGCAGGTTAGCAGCTACGCCCCTGGTCACCAGATCAAGTTTGGGAACTTGAACTACATCGCTGATATCCGAGGAGACTTGATCTTCGAGCGATTCACGGTCTCGGTCGCCTCTCTCCACCCGTACGAAGGAAGCCCTTCGGATCCACCATCAGATTCCGTTCAGGGGTCGACGCTTATGCCTGCCTCGGCCTTAGGCCTGGGGCGGGCCACTTCGTCCGAAGACGGGAGGATAAACCCCGCCGGACTCTCTCCCATTACGGAGCCTCTAGCCGGAGACCCAGATGCGACCATACCGTCAACGGACCCGGAGTCAAACGGGACTCTCGCCATCATCGGAAAATCGGACTCACCTCTGGACGACAACTCCGAACTCTCGAGGGCTGCATCCATCGAGCTCGGTCAAGTGGTTATTACCAAACCTACATCTGCAGACCCTTAGACACCTGCCCAGCTTTCGCTCCAAAATGAAACACTAGACCTAATATGATCTCTCGCCATCATGGAAATATCACCTCTGAACTACGCCCAGCTTGAACTGGGGGCTGAGAGCAGGGAATTTTACGTCCCACCGACCACCCACTTAATAGCCACTGTCAAGGACTTAACCGACATGCTAGATTACGCCTCCGAAGACATCGACGGCATGGACAACGATGCCGGAGCTGAACCAGGTCAAAACCCGCCTATCACAGGGTGTTGGACGGCCACTTCTACTTACGATGTATACATGGTGGACACGCCTGAGAAGAAGGACGACGATGGCACTCAAAACCCAGATGAGGATAAGCCCGCCGATGAACCACCAAAACACCGACATCAGCGGCGCCGCTCACGATCGCGTTGGGCAAGGGAAAGCAATACCGGCACCAGCGATAATGACACTCCGGACAATGCCGAAGACTCCGACCACCCCGTTGAGCCTGCGCTCGAGCAGGAAGAGTGGGAAGAGGGTCAAGTCAACCCCGACGAACTTGCCGATCACAAGGATTCGGAAGATAGTAACTGTTTACCGGCCTCCGAAGAGGATGTTAGCCTTGGTAACGAAGATTTAATCATCCCAGAGGAACCCTTCGAACAAGAACGCTTCAAGCGACGGCTCATCGCCACCGCACGGAGCCTGAAAAAGAAACATCAGCAGATTCAAGCCGAACAGGATACGCTCAACGATAGATGGACCAAGGTCCTAGACGCTGAAGAAGGATATGGCTTTGAGCACCAAACAAAAATTTATCCCAAACGCAGACTACTACCGGAATTCGACGATGAGGCCCTTTGCCAATACCGTCAAAATACAATCATGCTAATCAACCGGACGGACCACCTCGTGGACGGGATAAAATGGCCAATTATGCTGAATACCAGCCTGTGCCCCCTCGCCTTAGAGGCAGGGAGACAACGCCTCCGGGCTACACGTATGACCTACGCCAGGACTTGACCAATAGAGCTGGCCGGACCAGATCAATCTACGGATCAAGAGGACGTGCCCCAACACGAGACAACCGCCGTCAAGCCTGGCGCGACAAACACAATCAAGTCTGGGATCAGCACCGAACACAGATGTCATCCGAACTCCGTCGTGATGTCGCCCGTTATAGAGGTGCCGCACACCACATGTGCTTTACCGATGAGGTAATGCAGCACCAGTTTCCAGAAGGGTTAAACTCGTAAACATTGAGACTTATGATGGAATGACAGATCCCGCTGTACGGATTGAAGATTTTCTTCTCCACATTCACATGGCTCGCGGAGATGATCTCCACGCCATCAAATACCTCCCTCTAAAGCTAAAAGGACCAACACGACACTGGTTGAATAGCCTCCCAGAGAACTCCATTGGCAGCTGGGAGGACTTAGAGGACGCTTTTTGGGACAACGTTCAGGGCACTTAAGTCCGGCCACCGGACGCTGATGACCTGAGTCACATAGTCCAGCAACCCGGAGAGTCAGCCCGCTAACTTTGGACTCGGTTCTTAATTAAAAAGAACCAAATCGTCGACTGTCCGGACGCTGAAGCATTAGCGGCATTTGAACACAGCGTCTGTGACGAATGGCTCGCCCGACACCTCGGTCAGGAAAAGCCGAAGACTATGATAGCTTTTACTGCACTTATGACCTGCTTCTGTGTGGGCGAAGATAACTGGTTGGCTCGTAGAAGCAACACTACCAGTGCCCCCGGCACCTCTGAGGCCAGGGATGGCAATGGAAGGCCACGATGCAGCAAAAATAAGTGTCGGAACAACAACGAAGAAATAGAGGATAAGACAGTAAACGCCGGATTCAGTGGCTCAAAACCCAGTCAGCGGAAGAAGACGTTCAAAGGAAATAGAGACGGTCCATCCAATTTGGACAAAATACTGGATAGGCCCTGCCAGATTCATGGCACCCCTGACTTGCCTGCCAACCACACCAACAGAAACTGCTGGGTTTTTAAACAGGCCGGTAAATTAAATATCGAACATAAGGGGAAAGGACCTCAAAGCAAGGACGATGATGAGCCCTGCCCTCCGAACACCGGGGGACAGAAGAAGTTTCCCCCCAAGGTGAAAACAGTGAACATGATATATGTCACCCACATCCCCAAGAGGGAGCGCAAGCGCGCATTAAGGGACGTCTACGCTGTAGAGCCTGTCGCCCCAAAATTCAACCCATGGTCGGCTTGTCCGATCACCTTTGATTGCAGGGACCACCCAACCAGTATCCGTCATGGAGGTTCGGCGGCCCTGGTGCTCGATCCCACCATTGATGAATACCATCTCACTAGAGTCCTTATGGACGGCGGCAACAGTCTCAACTTGATCTATCAAGATACTGTCCGTAAGATGGGTATCGACCCGTCAAGAATCAAGCCTAGTAACACTACCTTTAAAGGAGTGATACCCGGCGTGGAGGCTCGCTGCACGGGCTCCTTAACACTGCAAGTAGTATTCGGCTCTCCAGACAACTTTTGAAGCAAAGAATTGATCTTCGACATCGTCCCTTTCCACAGTGGTTATCATGCATTGCTTGGACGAACTGCTTTCGCCCGCTTTAATGCAGTCCCGCACTATGCTTATTTCAAGCTCAAAATGCCCGGACCGCGTGGCGGCATCACAGTGAATGGAAATATGGAGTGCTCCCTCTGTACTAAGGAGCACACCGCGCCCTAGCAGCCGAGGTACATGGCAGCCTCATTAAGCCGAATAGCTCATCGGTCATCAAGACCCATGACATCGCTAAGCGAGTCCGATCCGCATTACAGAGCGATAGCTCGGCGGATCCGGAGCTTGAATAGCAGTTTAGCCTCCGCTGATTGCCCCATAAGGTTGCGGCATATGTACTGCGCGTACATAATTACGCACTTAAAATACCTTGGGCAGCGCCGGAGGCACACTGCGGAAAAGGTCTATAGTACGGCTTGACCCTATTTGGACCTTAATATTTTTCCCACTGCAGGTTCGTTAAAAACCTGCCTACTCTACGGTTGTACAAGGGCCCTTTTCTAGGTCCTTTTTTCTTGCAGACGACCATCGACTCCTCCTCTCAAAGGATTTTTCACCAAGGAGAAACAACACAGACGTGCGGCAGGGCACCATTGGGATCTTCAAACCATTACTTTTAGGCCCTGTGTAAAACTTTCCCTTGTGTAAACTCTCGACATGTAAAATGGCCTCGATATTCATGGCATTCTCTGTAAATACATGGTTCGACGTATTAATCAGGGTATAAAGGAAACCGTTGATCTCCACTTTTGTTTGGACTTCACTTCATTTTTATTTTATCATCTGTATTCCCTCCCTGCTTCAGACTTCCACACGTGCTTTAGTCCGGCCTTCACACCGGGGGCCATATTCGGCCTTGCACATTACAAGTGCGAACACCTATAGGGAACTCTTCGGCATCCCGGATATTGCATTATATGCATTGGCTCCGAATCATGTCTTTGTGTCGGGAAACGTAGCATGCAATTTCAAAAAAATTCCTACGCCCACGCAAGATCTATCTAGGAGATGCATAGCAACGCGAGGGAAAGAGTGTGTCCACGTATCCTCGTAGACCAAAAGCGGAAGCGTTTGACAAAGCGGTTGATATAGTCGAACTTCTTCTCATTCCAACCAATCAAGCACCGAATGTACGTCACCTCCGAGTTTTGCACAAGTTCAGCTCGATGACGTCCCTCGAACTCTTGATCCAGCAAAGTCTCGAGGGAGAGTTTCGTTAGCACGACGGCGTGGTGACGGTGATGGTGAAGTGATCCGCGCAGGGCTTCGCCTAAGCACCATGACAATATGACCGAAGGCGTAAACTGTGGAGGGGGGCGCCGCACATGGCTAGGATTCAGTGTTCTGTGTTCTAGCGGTGCCACCCCACATATATATAGGTGGGAGAGGGAGAAGGGCTGCAAGGGGCGCCTCCTCCAAGTCGGCCTCCTCCCTTCCATATGCATCGGAGGGGAAAGGAAAGAGAGGGGGGAGAGGAAGGAATGGGGGAAGCCGAATCCTCCCCTTTCCTTCTCCCTTCCGTCCTTTCCTATTCCTCCTATTTCGGCCTATAGGGGGGCGCACCAGCCCCTTAGGGGCTGGTCTATCCCTCTCTTGGCCCATTAGGCCCATATAGCTTGCCGGGGGTTGCCCGGAACCCCTTCCGGTGACCCAATGCGTACCTAGTACCCCGGAACACTTCCGGTGTCCAAATACTACCATCCTATATATGAATCTTTACCTCTCGACCATTTTGAGACTCCTCGTCATGTCTGTGATCTCATCCGGGACTCCGAACAACATTCAGTTACCAAATCACAAAACTCATATAATACAAAATCGTCAACGAATGTTAAGCGTGTGGACCCTACGGGTTCGAGAACTATGTAGACATGACCGAGACACCTCTCCGGTCAATAACCAACAGCGGAACCTGGATGCTCATATTGGTTCCTACATATTCTACGAAGATCTTTATGGGTCAAACCGTAATGACAACATACGTTATTCCCTTTGTCATCAGTATGTTACTTGCCCGAGATTCGATCGTCGGTATCTTCATACCTAGTTCAGTCTCGTTACCGGCAAGTCTCTTTACTCGTTCCGTAATACATCATCCCGCAACTAACTCATTAGTCACATTGCTTGCAAGGCTTATCACGATGTGTGTTACCGAGAGGGCCTAGAGATACCTCTCCGATACTCAGAGTGACAAATCCTAATCTCGATCTAAGCCAACCCAACAAACACCTTCGGAGATACCTGTAGAGCATCTTTATAATCACCCAGTTACATTGTGAAGTTTGATAGAACACAAGGTATTCCTCCAGTATCCGGGAGTTGCATAATCTCATAGTCAAAGGAATATGTATATGACATGAAGAAATCAATAGCAATAAAACTTAATGATCATTATGCTAAGCTAACGGATGGGTCTTGTCCATCACATCATTCTCCTAATGATGTGATCCCGTTCATCAAATGACAACTCATGTCTATGGTTAGGAAACTTAACCATCTTTGATCAATGAGCTAGTCTAGCAGAGGCTCACTAGGGATAGTGTGTTTTGTCTATGTATTCCACACATGTATCAAGTTTTCGGTTAATACAATTATAGCATTAATAATAAATATTTATCATGATATAAGGAAATATAAACAACAACTTTATTATTGCCTCTAGGGCATATTTCCTTCAGTCTCCCACTTGCACTAGAGTCAATAATCTAGTTCACATCGCCATGTGATTTAACACCGATAGTTCACATCGTCATGTGATTAACACCCATAGTTCACATCGCCATGTGACCAACAGCCAAAGGGTTTACTAGAGTCAATAATCTAGTTCACATCGCCATGTGATTAACACCCAAAGAGTACTAAGGTGTGATCATGTTTTGCTTGTGAGAGAGGTTTAGTCAACGGGTGTGCCACATTCAGATCCGTATGTATTTTGCAAATTTCTATGTCTACAATGCTCTGCATGGAGCTACTCTAGCTAATCGCTCCCACTTTGAATACATATCCAGATTGGACTCTGAGTCATCTGGATCGGTCTAAAAGCTTGCATCGACGTAACCCTTTACGACGAACTCTTTGTCACCTCCATAACCGAGAAACATTTCCTTAGTCCTCTTTAGGTACCTAAGGATAATTTTGACCGCTGTCCCGTGATCTAATCCTGGATCACTATTGTACCCCTTTGCCAAACTTATAGCAAGGTACACAATAGGTCTGGTATACAATATGGCATACTTTATAGAACCTACGGCCGAGGCATAGGGAATGACTTTCATTCTCTCTCTATCTTCTGCCGTGGTCAGGTTTTGAGTCTTACTCAACTTCATACCTTACAACTCAAGCAAGAACTCCTTCTTTGACTGATCCATTTTGAACTCCTTCAAAATCTTATCAAGGTATGTACTCATCGAAAGTCTTATCAAGCGTCTTGATCTATCTCTATAGATTTTCATGCCCAATATGTAAGCAGCTTCATCGAGGTCTTTGTTTGAAAATCTCCTTTCAAACACTCCTTTATGATTTCCAGAAAATTCTACATCATTTCCGATCAGCAATATGTCATTCACATATACTTATCAGATAGGCTGTAGTGCTCCCACTCACTTTCTTGTAAATACAGGCTTCACCGCAAGTCTGTATAAAACTATATGCTTTGATCAACTCATCAAAGCGTATATTCCAACTCCGAGATGCTTGCACCAGTCCATAGATGGATCGCTGGAGGTTGCACATTTTGTTAGCACCTTTAGGATTGACAAAACCTTCTGGTTGCATCATATACAACTCTTCTTTAATAAATCCATTAAGGAATGCAGTTTTGACATCCATTTGCCAGATTTCATAAAATGTGGCAATTGCTAACATGATTCGGATATACTTTAAGCATCGGTACGGGTGAGAAAACCTCATCGTAGTCAACACCCTGAATTTGTCGAAAACCTTTTGCGACAATTCAAGCTTTGTAGATAGTAAAACTACCATCAGTGTCCGTCTTCCTCTTGAAGATCCATTTATTCTCAATGGCTTGCCGATCATCGGGGAAGTCCACCAAAGTCCACACTTTGTTCTTATATATGGATCCTATCTCAGATTTCATGGACTCAAGCCATTTATCGGAATCTAGGCTCATCATAGCTTCTTCATAGTTTGTAGGTTCGTCATGGTCTAGTAACATGACTTCCAGAACAGGATTGCTGTACCACGCTGGTGCGAAACGTGCTCTGGTTGACCTACGACGTTCAGTAGTAACTTGATCTGAAGTTCCATGATCATAATGATTTGCTTCCTCTCTACTTGGTGTAGGCATCACGGGAACGGTTTTCTGTGATGAGCTACTTTCCAATTCGAGAGAAGGTACAATTACCTCATCAGATTCTACTTTCCTCCCACTCACTTCTTTCGAGGGAAACTCCTTCTCTGGAAAGGATCCATTCTTAGCAACAAAGATCTTGCCTTCGGATCTGTGGTAGAAGGTGTACCCAACAGTTTCTTTCAGGTATCCTATGAAGACGTACTTCTCCGATTTGGGTTCGAGCTTATCAGGTTGAAGCTTTTTCACATAAACATCGCAACCCCAAACTTTAAGAAATGATAGCTTAGGTTTCCTGCCAAACCACAGTTCATACGGTGTCGTCTCAACGGATTTAGACGGTGCCCTATTTAACGTGAATGTAGATGTCTCTAATGCATACCCCAAAACGATAGTGGTAAATCGGTAAGAAACATCATAGACCACACCATATATCTAATAAAGTACGGTTACGACATTCGGACACACCATTACGCTGTGGTGTTCCAGATGGCGTGAGTTGTGAAACTATTCCACATTGTTTTAAATGAAGGCTAAACTCGTAACTCAAATATTCGCTTCCACGAACAGATCGTAGAAACTTTATTTTCTTGTTAGGATGATTCTCCACTTCACTCTAAAATTCTTTGAACTTTTCAAATGTCAAAGACTTGTGTTTCATCAAGTAGATATACCCATATCTGCTCAAGTCATCTGTGAAGGTCAGAAAATAACGATACCCGCCACGAGCCTCAAAACTCATCGGACCGCATACATCGCTATGTATTATTTCCAGTAAGTTAGTGGCTCGCTCCATTGTTCTGGAGAACGGAGTTTTAGTCATCTTGCCCATGAGGCATGGTTCGCAAGCATCAAATGATTCATAATCAAGTGATTCCAAAAGTCCATCCGCATGGAGTTCTTCATGCGCTTTGCACCAATATGACTTAAACGGCAGTGCCACAAATATGTTGCACTATCATTATCAACTTTGCATCTTTTGGCATCAATATTATGAATATGTGTATCACCACGATCGAGATTGAACAAACCATTCACATTGGGTGTATGACCATAGAAGGTTTTATCCATATAAAAAGAACAACAATTATTCTCTGACTTAAATGAATAACCGTATTGCAATAAACATGATCTAATCATATTAATGCTCAACACAAACACCAAATAACATTTATTTAGGTTCAATTCTAATCCCGAAGGTAGAGGGAGTGTGCGATGGTGATCATATCAACCTTGGAATTACTTCCAACACACATCGTCACCTCGTCCTTAACTAGTCTATTTTATTTTGCAACTCCTATTTTGAGTTACTACTCTTAGCAACTGAACTAGTATCAAATACCGAGGGGTTGCTATAAACACTAGTAAAGTACACGTAAATAACATGTATATCAAATATACCTTTGTTCACTTTGCCATCTGTCTTATCCGCCAAGTATCTAGGGCAGTTCCACTTCCAGTGACCATTTCCTTTGCAGTAGAAGCACTCAGTTTCAGGCTTGGGTCTAGCTTTGGGCTTCTTCATGGGAGTGGCAACTTTCTTGCCATTCTTTTTGAAGTTTCCTTTTCTTTCCCTTGCCCTTTTTCTTGAAACTAGTGGTCTTGTTAACCATCAACACTTGATGCTATTTCTTGATTTCTACCTTCGCTGATTTCAGCATCGCGAAGAGCTTGGGAATCGTTTTCGTCATCCCTGCATATTATAGTTCATCACGAAGTTCTAGTAACTTGGTGATAGTGACTAGAGAACTCTGTCAATCACTATTTTATCTGGAGATTAAATCCCACTTGATTGAAGCGATTGTAGTATCCAGACATTCTGAGCACACGCTCACTAGCTGAGCTATTCTCTTCCATCTTGTAGGCGAAGTACTTGTCAGAGGTCTCATACCTCTTAACACGGGAATGAGTCTGAAGTATCATTTTCAGCTTCTTGGAACATCTCATATGCTCCATGGCGTTCAAAACATTTTTGACGTCCCGGTTCTAAGCCGTAAAGCATGGTGCACTAAACTATCAAGTAGTCATCATACCGAGCTTGTAAAACGTTCATAACGTCTGCATCTGTTCCTGCAACAGGTTCGTCACCTAGTGGTGCATCAAGGACATAATTCTTCTGTGCAGCAATGAGGATAATCCTCAGATCACGGACCCAGTCCGGATCATTGCTACTATCATCTTTCAACTTAGTTTTCTCTAGGAACATATCAAAAATAAAACAGGGGAGGTATACGCTAGCTATTGATCTACAACATGCAAATAGTATCAGGACTAAGTTCATGATAAATTAAGTTCAATTAATCATATTACTTAAGAACTCCCACTTAGATAGACATCGCACAAGTCATCTAAATGATTACGTGATCCGAATCAACTAAACCATGTCCGATCATCACGTGAGATGGAGTAGTCTTCAATGGTGAACATCTCTATGTTGATCATATCTACTATATGATTCATGTTTGACCTTGCGGTCTCCAGTGTTCCGAGGCCATGTATGTACATGCTAGGCTCGTCAAGTTTAACCCGAGTATTCCGCATGTGCAAAATTATCTTGCACCCGTTGTATGTGAACGTAGAGCTTATCACACCCGATCATCACGTGGTGTCTCAGCATGAAGAACTGTCGCAACGGTGCATACTCAGGGAGAACACTTATACCTTAAAATTTTAGTGAGGGATCATCTTATAATGCTACCGCCATACTAAGCAAAATAAGATGCATAAAAGATAAACATCACATGCAATCAAAATATGCGACATGATATGGCCATCATCATCTTGTGCCTTTGATCTCCATCTCCAAAGCACCGTCATGATTTCCATTGTCGCCGGCTTGACACCTTGATCTCCATCATAGCGTCGTTGTTGTCTCACCAACTATTGCTTCTACAACTATCGCTAATGCATAGTGATAAAGTAAAGCAATTACATGGCGTTTGAATTTCATACAATAAAGCGACAACCATAAGGCTCCTACCAGTTGCTGATAACTTTTACAAAACATGATCATCTCATATAATAACGTACATCACATCATGTCTTGACCATATCACATCACAACATGCCTTGCAAAAACAAGTTAGACGTCCTCTATTTTGTTGTTGCAAGTTTTACGTGACTGCTACGGGCTTCTAGTAAGAACCGTTCTTACCTACACATCAAGACCACAACGGTGTTTCGTCAAGTTTGCTGTTTTAACCTTCAACAAGGACCGGTCATAGTCAAATTTAATTCAACTAAAGTAGGAGAAACAGACACCTGCCAGCCACCTTTATGCAAAGCTAGTTGCATGTCTGTCGGTGGAACCGGTCTCATGAATGTGGTCATGTACGGTTGGTCCGGGCCGCTTCATCCAACAATACAGCCGAATCAAAATAAGACGTTGGTGGTAAGCAGTATGACTATCACCGCCCACAACTCTTTGTGTTCTACTCGTGCAAAACATCTACGCATAGACCTGGCTCTGATACCACTGTTGGGAAACGTAGCATGCAATTTCAAAAAAATTCCTACGCTCACGTACGATCTATCTAGGAGATGCATAGCAAGGAGAGGGGGAGAGTGTCAAGGGAGAGTTTCGTCAGCATGATGGCGTGGTGACGGTGATAGTGAAGTGATCCGTGCAGGGCTTCGCCTAAGCACTATGATAATATGACAGGAGGCGTAAACTGTGGAAGGGGCCGTCGCACACGGCTAGGATTCAATGTTCTGTGTTCTAGCGGTGCCCCCCACATATATATAGGTGGGAGAGGGAGAGGGGCTGCAAGGGGCGCCCCAAGTAGGAGTAATCCTACTTGGTCGCCTCCTCCAAGTCGGCTTCTCCCCTTCCATATGCATCGGAGGGGAAAGGAAAGAGAGGGGAGAGAAAGGGAAGGGGGAGGCCGAATCCTCCCCTTTCCTTCTCCCTTCCCTCCTTTCCCATTCCTCCTACTTCGGCCTATAGGGGGGGCGCACGAGCTCCTTAGGAGTTGGTCTGTCCCTCTCTTGGCCCATTACGCCAATATAGCTTGCCGGGGGTTGCCCGGAACCCCTACCGGTGACCCGATATGTACCCGATACCCCCGGAACACTACCGGTGTCCAAATACTATCGTCCTATATATGAATCTTTACCTCTCGACCATTTCGAGACTCCTCGTCATGTCCGTGATCTCATCTGGGACTCCGATCAACATTCAGTCACCAAATCACATAACTCATATAATACAAAATCGTCATCGAATGTTAAGCGTGCGAACCCTACGGGTTCGAGAACTATGTAGACATGACCGAGACACCTCTCTGGTAAATAACCAATAGCGGAACCTGGATGCTCATATCGGTTCCTACATATTCTACGAAGATCTTTATCTGTCAAACCGTAATGACAACATACGTTATTCCCTTTGTCATCGGTATGTTAATTGCCCGAGATTCGATCGTCGGTATCTTCATACCTAGTTCAATCTCGTTACCAGCAAGTCTCTTTACTCGTTCCGTAATACATCATCCCGCAACTAACTCATTAGTCACATTGCTTGCAAGGCTTATCATGATGTGTATTACCGAGAGGGCCCAGAGATACCTCTTTGATACTCGGAGTGACAAATCCTAATCTCGATCTATGCCAACCCAACAAACACCTTCGGAGATACTTGTAGAGCATCTTTATAATCACCCAGTTATGTTGTGATGTTTGATAGCACACAAGGTATTCCTCCGGTATCCGGGAGTTACATAATCTCATAGTCAAAGGAATATGTATATGACATGAAGAAAGCAATAGCAATAAAACTTAACGATCATTATGCTAAGCTAACGGATGGGTCTTGTCCATCACATCATTCTCCTAATGATGTGATCCCGTTCATCAAATGACAACTCATGTCTATGGTTAGGAAATTTAACCATCTTTGATCAACGAGCTAGTCTAGTAGAGACACTGTGTTTTGTCTATGTATCCACACATGTATCAAGTTTTCGGTTAATACAATTCTAGCACGAATAATAAACATTTATCATGATATAAGGAAATATAAATAACAACTTTATTATTGCCTCTAGGGCATATTTCCTTCACTTTGGTCTATACTTGGGTTGCCCGGCTCCTGTGCTTACCACTTTATGTTCCGCTCGTTCGGCTAAGGTAGTAAAGGGAGAACTAGTGTGATTGTATTTCCGGTTCGTCCGGCCAAGTACCTCAATAGAGAAAGCCAAAAACTGACTGTCATGATAAGCGAGAGCTGGTCGGTAATTTGGTGACTTAGTATTATACTACATATCGTTAGCAATTTACCCCATGTTATACGAGGGGCTGATCTTCGTCTGGCCGCGTGGAAAAGGAACCATAGTCCGAATAGCCGCACACGCACCAGGGGCTAGTACATAGCTCCATAGTCAAACTCCTATGGACAAGTGAAAGTAATAAAGTCGCATAGTCTGATTGCCTAGTTCACCTCGCGGACACCTCCTTTATGGACCAAGATGTTGGATAAAGCATGGTCACGCGTTATGCCGAACACCCCTGTAGCATCTACATGGGGGCTGAAGCCGACGACTCGCAACTTTCAGAAATACAACAATAAACGACAGCACAGGAGGAAAAATTGCTTGAAAGAAAAGGCGCAAGCATAAATATATCACAGCATGGGTTCATTGCATAGTTTGTACAACCCGAACACACCTAATCAAATATTACGTCCTTAGAACATTGGCCCTCTACTATCCGGGCCCCTTCTAGGATGTCATCGAAGTACCTCTCCGACTTCCGATGAACTTTGCCTTCGGGCGGGCCTGCGGTCGTCATCTCGGTGGCCTTCATCTTCGCCCATTGCATCTTGACGCAGGCGAAGGCCATCCGGGCACCCTCTATGCAGGCTGAGCGCTTTATAGCATCAATCTGTGGCCGCGCGTTGACAAGCCGCTTCACCAAGCCGAAGTAGCTGCTAGGAATCGGCTCGGCCGACCAGAGTTTGACTATTAAGTCCTTCATGGCCAAGCCAGCCACCCTATGCAGCTCCGTCAACTGCTTCAGCAGGTCATTCAGAAGTGGCGGATGTTCCGGCACGAGATACTACGACCAGAACAGCTTCTCCGTCGAGTTCCCCTCCTGGGCTCGGAAGAACTGTGCGGCATCGACAACACTCTTCGGAAGATCCGCAAACGCGCCTGGAGAACTCCACACTCATGTGAACAAAGCGTACCTCTGACCTGCAAAGATACTTTGCAAAAGAAAGGCCTTACCAGCCCCTATCTGCCTCGTTTGCTGGATCTCTTCGCGAGTGCTCCGGGACTCGCTTCGCGCCTCTTTGGCATCATGGAGAGCCTTGGCAAGCTCGGAGGACTGGGCCGAAGTCTTCTGCTCCAAAGTCTCGCACTTGCTGATGGCATCCTTCAGCTCCTGCTCAACTTCGGCCACCCGAGCTTCATGTTGGTGGTGGGCAACCTGTTCGGCCGCTAGTTCAGCAGCCGATTTATCAATAGCTGCCTTATTCTCCTCCGCATCTTTCTTGGCCTGGGCGAGGGCGCCCTTGAGAGTCTCGACCTCGGCTGCGCCAACGGTGATCATATTTAACGCATTCCATGAGTTAACCTCTTTCTGACATAAAATTAAAACTCCTTTTTAAACATTATGCGCATACCTTGCGTTTTGTCAAACCGCTTATTAATGCGGTCGATTTCCTCATGAGCCACCAGAAGCTTCCGATTGAGTTCGGAAACCTCTGCGGCCTGGGCGGTTGCCGCCAATAGGGAAGCCTGTTAAAATAACAACACAATATGTTACTCTCCCAGATACTATGTGGATCCTCTGTCCGATTTCTTTCAAACCGGACAGAGCCTCAGGGGCCACTGTCTGTATACAGGTATATTCCTTTATATGAAAAGTCTTTAGAACATTACGTCGCATACCTCAAAGCCTGTCAGTAGGCTGTGGAAGGCTTCGTTCAATCCGTTCTTAGCAGATTGAACCTTCTCCACCACCGCACCCACCAGGGTGCGGTGCTCCTCCATGATGGAAGCACGCTGCAGTGCTTCCTCCACAGCGTTGGGTGCCTCCGTATTAGTGGACACTGGTATGCGTCGGTCCTAAACAAACGGTTTTTAACCCCTTTCCGCGACGACATTTGGAACCGTCGCCAAGTGAGTGTGGGTGATAGGGGGGTCCTTCCCACATGACCCAGAAATCATCGGGGATAAGCCCTCCTGGGACCCAGGCTGGGGCCGTGTGCGGTCAGGCGAGGCATCGAAACCCAATCATTTTCGTAGGTATGTACATCCCACACGGTAATCCGAGAAAATCATTTCCGTAGGTATGTACATCCCACACGATGAATCCCATAAAATCATTTCCGTAGGTATGTACATCACACACAGTCAATTCAAGGAATACGTTTCCGTTCTTATGTACATTCCACACAGTCAATTCAGGGAAAACGTTTCCGTTCGGACGTACATCCCACACAGTTTTATGTGTAGGCTCGTGTGTGAAAGGTGTAACTATCACACACGGCCTGCCTTGGTTAACTGTTTGCTTTTATCAACTATATCACACACGATTTGATGAAGAAAACTGTGTGGCATTGGGCTATCCATCGCAAGCGCTTTTACTGCTAGAACCGTTTGCAACGGTCCATGACACATTTAGCAGGTTTATTAGTTTACAATTAATAATTCCAGTATTACACAAATTCACATTTCATATCGAACAGTTGTTTGCCAATTTCGTATTAGGCACATAAATATATTATAACATCACAGTACGGTAGCTACATGAAAACAACACAGTACAACATATAGCTAGTTCAACTTCATAAGAACAATATATTCATTTCCCTAATCGAGATCATCCAGGCTCGTCTTATCCACCTCTGCTTTCAGTTCAGTAAGAACCGTTTTGCACGGGCCAACTGGGAAAGTGCCTCCTCCTTCGCCAACACCATCTTAGCAAAGTCTGATTTAAAAAATCTGAGCTCATTCTCCACCTTCAACTTTTTATCCCGCATCTTGAAATATGCTTCAGTGTTGACAAGACTTTCTCTAAGCCTACGTGTGTTCTCTTCCTCATACATGCTCCAGAGCTTCGCTAGGCACATCTTCAAAGACTGTGGCCACTCTTGATCAACCCACTCCAAGTAAGAACACTTCCGTTCATCCTATAATATTTAAAACTAGATCAGTAACAATTGTAGGGGAAATGGGTTTATAGCAACATAGAAAATCACCAATGCTTATTTTGAAAAACTGAAGAAACATGTTAATTATGACATATCTTCTCAAAAAGATCAATGTGCAAATGAAATAATTGGTACTGAGACAACAACCAAATTCTGGAACATCAGAAGCTATAATTAACTACAACGACGCTACAAGTTCTTACTCATGTACAATAAATAACAAATTGAACATTTTATGAGGAAGGTAAATATAACTGCAACAGCATAGCGACAGTGTTTGGATGACAGCAAATTGATACTAACAGGTGTGTACATGCACAAATTTAGTAACATAGAACTAATAGCACTAAGGCCGTCCACTATGTATGCCAAAACTGGGGTAAAGACAACTGTTGCTACATCTCGCACCGGTGCCCTGCACTGGCGAGCCGATGCAGCGGAAAAAAATCAGGGACCCGGACTCCGGAGCACGTAGTTGCTCCGATGCCCAGTTCCTTCGTGCCATAAAGATTTAGTATTTTACTGCTTGGCTGCTCGGATGTGTGGACCAAAGTTGGCTGCACAAACTGCTGAAGCGGTGCCAAATAAATTTCTAATGGCACCGCTGATGAGATGGCAACAATTTGAGATACTAGGTACAAACTGTGACACTGTCTTAGGATGCGTTTGGTTGAAGGTGTGGTATGAATGGGTTGGGACCGTGACAGTGTCTGAATCACATCTAACAAATGATTTGTAACAACGAAAGAGGGTCTAACCTTCTCTGCACATGCCAGAAACTTCCTCCCACTGTCCACAGAATCAAACGCAACTAGCTTCACGCATGGAGATTGATGGTGACAACGAGCAGATAGATCTTCAGCCACACCGCTCCATTCGTTGCCACTGATGGTCCTAGGGAGCTACAAGAGGAAGAAATGACTCAAATCGACCGCTGGGTAAAAATCCTTCATTCCAAGTCATAGTCCGAGAGAAAGAAGAGAGGCATACCCGGGTGGTGAAGGAGTAGTCGCCGGAGGAGGAACCGCTGGAGAGGTCTTTGAAGAAGACCATGGCGACCCCGGCGGTAGGATGCGAGACGGCGAGAGCGAGGAAGCGGCTATAGCTTAGCAAGGAAGGAAGGAAGGAGGAAACAGGGGAAATGTGACTTGTGGTCAGGGAGAAAAGGGGGTGGGGAAGGGGGGCGGGGGTAGATATTTTGGCGGTAGGCCGAAATTTTGGAAATGTGGAGGGAAACTTTGCGCGCGGTGCCGCCGGACCATTCACTTTGAACGATTGTGTGCATCGCAAACGATTCTTCTGCTTTACGCGCATGGGATGAGTTTGATAATTCAAATTTTGATGGAAATTTCCCCGGGTACGTCATCACATCATTTAACATCTCTTGCTAATGTGGGCACACAAAAGAGCAAACAGCAGACATACCACACTTACTGAACTGAGCAATTTTAGTAATTAAACAGAGCCAGTTGACCTAAACATTGCTCTAACAAAAGACCAGCATTAAAAACAAAGCCTAAGTACACATAATTTTAAAAATCCGCCGCTGCACCGGCCTATGCATCACCGGTGTGAGATGAGACGTCGATGACTTGTCCTGGCGACATGCCGTCGTTGGTGAACTCCGCATCCCCCTGCTGAAGTCGACCGCGTCCTCGTCCTCGTCCTTGGCGCTGCCCTCAAGGTTGTAGTACTCGTAGTAGTGGCTGCGCCAGAGCTCGCGTTGGTACTCCGCCGATGATTCTTCAATGGACAGACTCTTCTCTACCTCGAACTCGGCCACGCGCAACTCCTCCTCCCGGCGCTCTTCGATCTCCGCCGCCTCCTGCATCTCCAGCTCCCGCTCGGCGACCTCATGAGGAAGCAGGCGGTCCATGGCCACCATCGCCTTTTCAGATGTGGGTTGCATGCTGGAGTCCGAGGTGGCCTGGAATATCTTGGCGTGTGCATCCTTGATCTTGGCGTGGATGGCCTCGACCCGGGCCAGGGCGACATCAGCGGCACGGACAGCAGCTCGAGCTCTCTCGGCCTTTGCAGCCGCCGTCGCAGCAGCAGCTGCAGCCATCTTGGCTGCTGCTGCTGCCCTGTCGGCTGTCGCAGATGCCCTCTCGGCGGAGCGGCCGCGCTCAATGCGGATGCGGCGACACTCTCGGCGTAGGCGGTCGCGCTATCGGCGCAGGCGGCGGCGCTCGGTGGGGACGCGGCCATCGTACGGGCCTTCACGAAGCGTTTCCACGGCGTCATCTTTGCAAGAAGGGGGTGCGGAAATGGGGATCGGGATTCATGGATTTGGGGGTTGCCGGCACTAGAGCAGACGAGCCGGCGAAGCTTAAGGAGGGAGACTTAAATAGACCCAGATATTTTCATCACAAACGGTTCCTAGAAAACAACTGTGTGTGATGTTGTAGATATTTTTTATTAGCTGTGAAAGACGAATTTGGAGTAAAGTGCCAACGGATGGTGTTTTAAATGAACGAGAAATTTTGTAGTACTAATACAACTGTCATGTCATATTTTTGAAAATTTCAGGGGTCATTTAACCTTTTAAGACATTTAAGTGATTTTCTAGCCATTTAATAACCGTAATTGAAATTTGAACTACATGTACATGCAATAGCTAACCATAGCGGTTTGAAAACTCATATTTCGTGTACTTCTGTGCGATTTAATTTTGATGTGCAGTAAATTGGAAGGAATTTTCAAACATATTGGTCTAACGGCTATGACACAATTAAGCATGGAATGACATGGCATTTTAATTCCAAAAAATAAAAAAAAAATCAGAAACACATGAAACCTTGTATGATGTAATGTCATGCCACCAAGATGATGTGGTAAAAAATGGCATGTTTGACGAAAGTTTGGACACACACCCCTCACAAACCGGAGCAACTCACTAGAAGGCTCGTGGTTCGGAGAGGGAACAATGCAAGTTTGATGACGAACGAGAGATAGCTTCCTCTTACGGCCTTCAATTTTTTTCTACGTCTAACATGCAGTACTACAACTGTAATGTGAAAATTTTGAAAATTCTAGGGGTCATTTGACCTTTTAAAGACATTTAAGTGATTTTCTAGCCATTTAATGACCGTAATTCAAATTTGAACTACATCTACATGCAACTCCTAACCAAAACGGTTTGAAAATCATATTTGTGTACTTGTGTGCGAGTTAATTCCATGTGCAGGAAACTAGAAGGAATTTTCAAACATATTTGTCTCACGACATGGACACATGCATGCATACATATGCATGGAGTGACATGGCATTTTAATTCCAAAAAATAAAAATAAGAAACACATGAAACCTTGGTTGATGTAATGTCATGCCACCATGATGATGTGGTAAAGAAATTGGCATGTTTGACGAACGTTTGGACACACACCCCTCACAAACCGGAGCAACTCGCTAGAAGGTTTTGGTTTCGAGAGGGAACAATGCATGTTTGATGACGAACGGGAGATAGCTTCCTCTTACGGCCTTCAAATTTTTTCTACGTCTAACGTGCACTACGACAACTGTAATGTGAAATTTTGGAAAATTCTAGGGGTCATTTGACCTTTTAAAGACATTTAAGTGATTTTCTAACCATTTAATGACCGTAATTCAAATTTGAACTACATCTACACGCAACGCCTAACCATAACGGTTTGAAAAATCATATCTGTGTACTTGTGTGCGAGTTAATTCCATGTGTAGTAAATTAGAAGGAATTTTCAAACATATTGGTCTCACGACATGGACACATGCATACGTATGCATGGAGTGCCATGGCATTTTAATTCCAAAAAAAATAAAAAAATGATCAGAAAAACATGACACCTTGCTTGATGTAATGTCATGCAACCAAGATGATGTGGTAAAGAAATTGGCATGTTTGACGAACGTTTGGACACACACCCCTCACAAACCGGAGCAACTCGCTAGAAGGTTCGTTGTTCTGAGAGGGAACAATGCATTTTTGATGACGAATGGGAGATAACTTCCTCTTACGGCCTTCAAATTTTTTTTCCTACGTTTAACGTGCACTAATATAACTGTCATGTGAAAATTTGGAAAATTTCAGGGGTCATTTGACCTTTTAAAGACATTTAAGTGATTTTCTAACCATTTAATGACCATAATTCAATGGTTTGAAAAAATATCATATTTTTGTGTACTTGTGTGCAAGTTAATTCCATTTGCAGTAAATTAGAAGGAATTTTTTAACATATTGGTCTCAAGGCATGGGCACATGCATGGAGTGCCATGGAATTTTAATTCCAAAAAAAAGATCAGAAAAACATGAAACCTTGGTTGATTTAATGTCATGCCACCAAGATGATGTGGTAAATAAAATGGCATGTTTGACGAACGTTTGGACACACGCCCCTCACAAACCGGAGCAACTCGCTAGAAGGTTCGTGGTTCCGAGAGGAAAAAATGCATGTTTGATGACGAACGTGAGATAGCTTCCTCTTACGGCCTTCAAATTTTTTCCTACGCTTAACGTGCACTAATACAACTGTCATGTGAAATTTTGCTAATTTTAGGGGTGATTTGACCTTTTAGAGACATTTAAGTGATTTTCTAACCATTTAATGACCGTAATTCAAATTTGAACTACATCTACATGCAACGCCTAACCATAATGGTTTGAAAAATCATATTTTTGTGTACTTGTGTGTGAGTTAATTTCATGTGCAGTAAATTAGAAGGAATTTTCAAACATATTGGTCTCAAGGCATGGGCACATGCATGGAGTGCCATGGCATTTTGATTCCAAAAAATAAAAAAATGATCAGAAAAACATGAAATTTTGGTTGATTTAATGTCATGTCACCAAGATGATGTGGTAAAGAAATTGGCATGTTTGATGAACAGTTGGACACACACCCCTCACAAACCGGAGCAACTCGCTAGAATGTTCGTGGTTCCGAGAGGGAACAATGCATGTTTGATGACGAACGGGAGATAGCTTCCTCTTACGGCCTTCAATTTTTTTTCCTACGTTTAACATGCACTAATACAACTGTCATGTGAAAATTTGGAAAATTTCAAGGGTCATTTGACCTTTTAAAGACATTTAAGTGATTTTCTAACCATTAAATGACCGTAATTCAAATTTGAACTACATCTATATGCAACGCCTAACCATAACGGTTTGAAAATCATATTTTTGTGTACTTGTGTGCGAGTTAATTCCATGTGCAGTAAATTAGAAAGAATTTTCAAAGATATTGGTCTCAAAGCATGGGCACATGCATGGAGTGCCATGGCATTTTAATTCCAAAAAATTAAAAAATGATCAGAAAAACATGAAACCTTGCTTGATTTAATGTCATGCCAGCAAGATAATGTGGTAAAAAAATTGGCCTGTTTGACGAAAGTTTGGACACACACCCCTCACAAACCGGAGCAACTCACTAGAAGGTTCGTGGTTCCGAGAGGGAACAATGCATTTTTGATAGCGGACGGGAGATAGCTTCCTCTTACGGCCTTCAAATTTTTTCCTACGTTTAACATGCACTAATACAACTGTCATGTGAAAATTTGGAAAATTTAAGGGGTCATTTGACCTTTTAAAGACATTTAAGTGATTTTCTAACCATTTAATGACCGTTATTCAAATTTGAACTACATCTACATGCAACGCCTAACCAAAACGGTTTGAAAAATCTTATTTTTGTGTACTTGTGTGCGAGTTAAAAAATCATCAGACGATGTAAATATCTGGTGTTCAAAAAAGAAAATGTAAAGATCTGGCAAGACAACCGGCCCCCACACGATTGGCACTCTATCTCGCGGCTCGAGGTTTGGTAGGTGATTCGCGGGGATCATTAATCAGACACGGTTCTGTATTGGAAACCGTCAGCTATTATGTTCACACACGGATTTTGCTGTGGGAATCGTGTGTAATTCAAACTACAGTACTCGTAAATTCCGGCGACCAGCGTGTGTACTGTCCCCGTCGATCCAGATTCCGGCCGCCAATAAATACTACCTTTCTCACATCGTCACGCCTGCATTCTCATCTACATCCTCCCCTCGCTCGCCCTCTCTCTCTCTCTCTCTCTCTCTCTCTCTCTTAAATCTCTGCCATGGCGCCGCCGGTCTGCCCACGCGCCGACGAGGAGTCGCCGCCCCCCGAGGACGCTCACTCAGTTAGCAGCGATGAGGACCCCTATGCCCCTCCTGACGAGGTTGCGCCGGAGCCCCCAACTTTGGATTGGTTTTGGGGCCAGTACAATCTTTGTCTGTGGAAGTCGCTGCCGCTTGGAAGCCAGGTACCAGGAGGCCTGTGAAGCCCGTGATGTTGCCTGGAAAAAGGAGGCGGTGGAGCTTTGGGGGCGGGCGCGTCGTCGTGCCGAGGAGGTGTATGAAGACGGGTACTTCGCGAGGAAGGTCATAGGCGCTGGGCGCCTCGTCGCTGCATGGAGGTGGGCCGATAAGCTCCAACATGCCACCGATGAGGAGCTCCGGTGGGCGCCCAACGAAATGGCAAGATCGGCCGCGCGCGTCCGCCAGCAAGAGGCAGATCGGTACGTCAAGCGCTGCGAGCCGGAGGAGTCGGAGTACTGCCTCCGCACTGGGAAGACGCCGCGCACAGGGGAGCTGCTGACGAGGGGCTGCCGGAATACCGGCCCCGGGAGGGATTATTAGTTTTAGTATTATTCGTTTTCAATTTTATGCATTGTACCTAGTAGTTAAGTATCATCACATATATGTGATGATATTATATATATATATTCTGTGATGAACTAATGAACAATTAATATATATATATATATTATGAATTCCATTTTCTATCTGTTTTTGTATTCTAATTTGAATTTAGTTGTTATCATCCATATATACAGAATGGAAAGCGTATATACACACATTGAAACAGAACATATAAGAATGGAAAACAGAGTACACATATTGAAACAGAGCAATACTATGATTGTTGTGAATACATAGCTATCCACGTCGAAACGACTTTTCAAAATAAAACGCGTCCATGAGACCATGACCAGCAGCCCTTGCCTACGGTAGCTCTTGGCTCTGCCTAAACTCGTGCAGGCGTTCGTCCAAGCGGTCGACACGCTCACGGTACATCTGGAGCGTGATCTCGAGCTCCAAGTTGGCTATTTCATCGGAGATCACCAGCTCGAGGATGCGATGGCCATGTTCCTCTACTGCGACCAGGTGGACACCTGGGCCAAGGAGGCGGTCGAGCCTACGGACCAGTGCGTTGGCATCCAGTGGGCCGCGGACTAGGCGAACGGCGCCACCCCTGCGAACGGCGCGGCGGGCGGCCGGTGCAAGTATGGCGTGGTCGGCCTCTAGTGCAAGTACGGCGCTGAGGGCCTTTGCCCACTCCTGGCGACGAATGGGGATACTGACGGGACGTGTACCCAGCTGCGACGACGTGTCGACAATAGGCAAGCACCGATGGAATCGCCCTTGCTGTGCGGCGCGCCGCGCCTCTCGCGCTGCGGTGCTCCAACGGTCTCGCCGTGCGGCGAGCCGCAGCTTATCAGCGTGGACGCGCCTAGTTTGCTCTGCGGCGCGCCATCGATCATGTTGTGCGGCGAGCTGCAGCCTGTCGGCACTGACATGCCTATCTTGATCCACGGTGCTCAAGCGCCACGCGCCAAAGGTCTGCTCAACCCTGGCAATGATCTGCTTCACGGCGTCGTCCATCGCGTTGCCGGGGAGCGCCTCGGCCTCGACGGGCCGTGGCGCCTGCTCGTTTTCCTCGTCGACGAGGTTGATGGCAGAGGCGACACTTTGGTGGGTTGGCATACTTGGAGAAGGTGGATCTGCTACAGGCTGCGCTTGTGGCCTCTGTGCGTCGCGCGCCCCCTATGCGCAATATAGCAGGGTGGCGGGAAACAGGTGAGGAAATGGCGAGAAACGGTGGCGTGTTCATAAAACACCATCAATTAATGGAAACTTAGCATAGAAGGAATATCGAGCTAGCACAAGAAGTAGATGCTGATCAGATGAACACGGACCACACTAGGGAACCCGTCGATGATGAATTCATCAATCCCAAACGGATGAATACTAGCAAGTGTTTTCCCACAACACAAACATCCTATTCCATCACAAACAGGTCGGATGGATCAACTGTATGCCACGTATCGCACATTATCAAAAAGTAATGCGGTAGACCTTCGTTAACATGTGTTAAAAAATAAAAAAATAAAAAACAAGGACCTCGAGGTTAAATTAGCTGAGGGAATGGGTCATTTCGGTCATTTGACCGAAATGACCCATCCTATCAGTTAATTTAACATCAACACAACTTCCCATCCAGTCACCCATCTGATGGTTGCTCCAGCCTGAGCACACTTAACTTGTTGATAGTTTTCTTACATGAGCTACTGGTGGAACAGCTAGTCCTTGCTGATAGGAATGCCTCTTCGCATCCTTATGGCGTATCCGGATGACCGCCCGTCCCACGATGGCCAATAGATTTTGTGTAGACAGAGCATATCACATACGTCTTATTAGAAGCAATCGTCTATGTTATTATCGGTCTTCGCACACATTTCTGATTACAGACTTGTTTGTCGCGTATCACACACATCTTGTTATATTGAACCGTTTCTGTTCTCTTGCGTAATCACAAACAGTTCATCTGAGTGAACCGTATGCTATACATCGCACACACCTTGATCGGGTTGACCGTTTCTTTTGTGTTGCCTAATCACAAACAGTTCATCCGAGTGAACCGTATACTGTACATCGCACACACCTTCATCTGGCTGCCCGTTTCTTTTGTTCCTCCTCATCGCAAACAGTTAATTGAGCTGAACCGTATGCCCTGTATCGCACACGCAACTAAAATCTGAACCGTGTTTGATGCATCCTCCATCGCAAACGTTTTGCACCTTTTTTGACGGTTATTTTACACCACCGTTTGCGATTATGGCATTGCACACAATTTTGTCGAAGGGTCTCTGATCGTAGTGTCGCGGTAGCAGCAACCTCCAGTAGTGGGAGGTCGCTGATGGAGCTGATGCTGCTCCCCCTCTTTCAAAGGGGGCTGCTTGTCCAATCCCGGAGCCGTGTTGGTCTCCAGAATGGTGTTCGGTTGGGCCCCGGATTGTTCTGGGGCCCCACCATCGGTTGCCATAGGGGTCACCTCCCCTAGGTTTTGGGCGACCGAGGTTTTAACCTTGGGTGCCTTCTCGACGGCCTCGTTTCCCCCTCTCGGCTAGGAGAGGTCCTTCGGGACAATACTTCAGTGTCCTCCATGACGATAGGCGAGGGGGCTCATGGCGGCGTCTTACTCTTCGCCATCTCGGGCGGCAGAGAATTCCCCTCCGATAATGGAGTCTGCGGGAGCTCACGGGGAGGGCTAAAAGGCAAATAAACAAAATAACTTATATAATGAAAATGGGAGCACCGAAGATAAACAGTGAGTATTTGAATACTTACGATTCGGCCAGGGGCTTCGCACTGGGAGGTTTTTTGCGGACTAGTTCGGACTCTGAGTCCGAACTGTCCTGGAGGATCACATTCCCTCTCTTGGACGCCTCCTGCTCCGGGTCTTCGGAGGCCGCCCTCTTCTTCTTCCTCCCCTTACGAGGGGAGTCGCTCTCCACCTCCTCCTCCTCCTCTTCTTCCTCGTGTCCCTCATGGGAAGAGAGGGCTTCGGTCTCTCCAGACATTACTTCCAAAGGACCTTTGTGGTGGGAGGCGCCCTTGGCCTCCTTGCCCTTCTTCTTCTTGGCCTTCTTCTCCGGCGCCTGATACGGCGCCGGGACCAGCATCTCCGTTAGCTGGGGTGTGGCCGGGTTCTCCGGCAGCGGCGCCAGACAGTTGATCCGCTCCGGCTTTGCCGTCCAGCCTTGTACAGAAAGCATATAATATAATCTTTGTTATACTTGAAATATTGACCGGATAGGTCTTCAGAAAGACTATGCTTACCTTTGAGGCCGAGTTCTCGATGTCGAGTCCGGTGTCCTCGCGCTTCATCGACCAACTTTTTTGAGCCTTGAAGAGCTGCTTCCATATATCTTCGTGCGTAGTGCCGAAGAAGCGCTTCAGGGTCCGTGATTTCTCCGGATTGAACTCCCACATGGGGGAGGCCCGGAGTTGGCAGGGAAGGACACATCGGAAGAGCATCACTTGAATCACGTTTGTGAGACCAGTGTTTTTACCCAACACGTTGGAGATGCGCTTCTACAGCATCATCACCTCCGGTTGGGACCCCCAATCAAGGCCCTTGGCGGTCCATAACACTACAAAAATAATACACTTCCATGATGATACGTGTTTGTCACAGTAGGTCACGTTTTCTATCATGCATGAATATCCATGACGATTTTATGACAGAATCAAGATAGTCATACATGTGCTGTTGTAAAAGTGTTCCATGACATTACCAAAATTATCATCATGGAAGTGTCCCCTTCCATGACGATAAATGGCGCGTCATGGAAGTGCTTTCGTCAAGGGTGACCGACACGTGGCATCCACCGTAATGGGTTGCCGTTAAGCTATCGGGTCTGGTTTTGGATCCGATAACCCGCTAATAGCCCGGACCAATGAGAATTTTCCACATGTAAAATTTTCATTGGCCGGAGGAAACACGTGTTGGCTCACCGTTGGGACAGATGTCATCCATTCATTGGACAGGAAGCGCCTATGATACGTCGACACATGGCACGGCCCAACAGAGGCCCGTTCTGGTGAAAAGGCCGACCCATTTGACTTGGTCAAAAGGTAATGGGCCGGCCCACGGAAAGCCTGTTAACGGCATGTTCGTATATAGCCCATTTACGGCCTGCTAACTCACAACCCGTTATGGCCTATCGGAATTAAGCAACAATAGCTTCATCTAGGTCGTGCAATATGATTCCAGCCTGTTGTAACCTGGCCCATGTATGGCCGATGATGTCTTTCGGCCCATACGAGGCCATTTGTAACTCTTGGCGCATTAACGGCCCATGGTGAATCTGGCCCGCAGTGAATAGTGTACCCCTTTATACCCATTAACGACCCATTATTCCATTGGGCCGTTTCCAACCCATGTTATCTTTCAGCCTTCTCAGGGCCCATTTATTCTTGGGCTCATTTCCAGTATTCGGTTACTTACGGCCCGTTACTGGCCTTTTCTGCTTGTGGGCCAAATTTAGCCCGCGGTTACAACCGGCCCGTTTGCGGCCCGTTAATCCGTTGGGCCATTTTCATAGCGTCATCAAATATGGCCGATTAACGACGGCCCGTTATTGTCGGCCCATGAATGGACGATTCCAAATCTATCCCGTTTACGACCCATAATGCGGTATGTTATTGGCCCATGTTTGGCCTATCGATCATACGGCACATAGAAGGCCCATTGATGCTACGGCCCGTAGAAGGCCCATTGTTTCTACGGCCCTTAGAAGGCCCATTGTTTCTACGGCCCTTAGAAGGCCCATTGTTTCTACGGCCCGCAGGTGGCCCATGGTAACTACAGTAAATATGTAGCCCATGGTTATTGTGGCCTAGTTTTAAAAAATAGGTTATTGCGGCCACTAGCAAACCGCGAAAAAAGAACTGCACTGACTACAAGCAAACAAATAAACAAGACAACAAGGAAATAAATAAGCAAGAAACTTACGCTAGGCTATCACGGCTATTACGCATATTACATCCACTAGGCATCAAAGTTCGCCACCAGTGCAAATATAGGGAACAAAGCAGCATATCATATACACTGGTTGTCAAAGTTGGCGACCGGTGCAAATAAACGCCGCAGCAAAACAAGTCCAGAACTGAAACCACTTCAGAAGAGCTCAAGAAACAATATCCTGGGTACCCATAATGCTGGCAAGATGCTTAGCAAGCTTATTAACTTTCTCTTGTTTGGCGCATAAATCCTCCAGCACTTGCTGTTGCACCAGAAAGTATGCATCTGAATTCTGCAGGGACTTCCTTAGTCCTTCGGCTTCCTGTTGCATAACATCTGATCGATGTCTTTCAACTTGAAGTTGAGACTCAAGAAGCCGAACTGATTCAGGCAGCGAGTTCGAAGAGCTGGTGCCAGCAGTAGTAGCCAGTAACTCGAACACTACATCAAGACAGGACTTTGGGGTTGTCTCAGTGTCTTCAATATAGTTTTTATCACCTTTCTTGGAGACCAACAGGGATGTCTCACTATCTTGAACCTTATCTGCATTACTTCCTTTACCATTGCATAACGGGGTACTTTTCTCCAATATTTTATCCGTGTTCTAAAAAAGAAACAAACAAACACATCACAGGTTTACAATGTAGTATATGAAACTCATTTTGTTAAAGCAGTTCAGTAGTAAGGTGGACAAGATAACAACATGAAACAAACATATATCTATGTAGTATGGTCACTGTATGGTCTATATCATTCTAGTTTATGTTGCCAAATCAAGATAGATACAGTTCGAATCATATCTATTTAAGACAAAGCAGCATAGACAGAATATAAGTGTGGGAAACTACACAACAATAACAACACTTGTAATGTGCATGGCATGAGAACATAACTGTTTATTCAATTGAAACTGAAATCAACATAGAGCAAGTTACAATAGCAAACATGTCAAAGAAATAGGTTTAAAACATACCTATTGCGCCATTGGAGTTTCAATTGCATCCTTCAAATTTGAAATTAGTTGGTATGAGTAAATGCAGTGATGCAAGAGCAAAGTAGTATGAACCATAGCTACGGAACCTGACCTGAGAACAATTCTTCTTCTGCTTTAAGCATTGACTTGGGGTTCAGAGTGGTGGTCCTCGTGCTTTGGGCACGACAGTTGCCTTACTAACTGCTCGTGTTTGGGTTCTCTGTGGTGGAGAGGGTGCTGTGTCAACTGGAACTGGGTTACTATCTGCTGGGGTTGGGGTTAGAAGGGGTGTAGCTGGTTCTCTGTCCAACTGGGTAGGGGTACAATCTGCGGAGTCTGTGTTATGTGTGGTGGGGCTGGTTCTTGGGCAAGTACAACCGTGGTTCTATCTGCATCGACAGGTAGGACGATCGTTTCTGAAGACCGTGTTTTTACTCCCACAGATACTGCCATCACCCCTCCAATTGAAATGGCTGATAAACAAGAAAAATAATTCAATGTATACACATTGTAAGATAGACAGGTGCAATGGATAGTAGGGAAGAAAACAGGGCATGAAATAATTCACATTTATGTTGTCTAACCAAACAGAATAGCAGGACATAATTTCACATATATGATGGCTAATTAAACAGGATAGCATGACACAATTTCACATGTACTAGCAAGATGCCCATGCATTGCACGGAACAACAAAATGCATTTTTTTTACAAAACACCTATTGTGATTGACCCATGCAGGAGTAATCCAATGTGTAAAAACTAATGATATCTCAAAATTTTTATCAGAAAAATGGTATCTCAAGAATTTCATCGAAAAAATGATATCTCGAGAAAGATGAGAGATAAGGTGAGGAGGAGTGGGGCGTGGTGGTGACTGGTGGTCGGACTAGGCGGAGGCATGGGGATGGACGGCGCCGGCAGGCGGCCACCATGCCAGATTGTTCCGGAGACTTCCTTTTTTAGTTGCTCAGCAATGAGGTTGTGGGAGATAAGGATGAACGAGGCAAGGCCTTATCTATAAATGTGGAGGGAGGTGTGGTTTTTTTTGTAAAATTGTCATAGTTTGCTTTCTATCCGCCAGATATAGATCAGACGGTCTATATTACAAGATGGCAGGCACACCATCATCACCAACTTGGTTTTTTATAAGAGTAGAGATGATGGCTAACTAAATAGGATAGAATGACATACTTCAAAATATGATGACTATGTAAACAGGATGACATGATATAACTATAGGATGTGTCTATTAAAGTGGTTGGCATGCCATAAATCACAAATATGCCATCGATGGAAACATGATGGCATGATATAATTCCCGGATAGAATGACATAATTCAAAATATGATGACTACATAAACAAGATGAGATGATATAACTACATTATGTCTTTAGAAAATGGGTTGGCATGGCATAATTCAGATACATGCTGTCTATGTAAACATCATGGCATGATATAATTCAAATATATGATTTATATACTAAGCAAGTGAGCAGAGGGCAATCGCATATATGATGTGTCAACTAAGGAGATGGCATTCAATATTGTGTATATGATGTAAAAACTAAGCATTGCAATACAACATATGCACGATATGAGTAATATAACCCTGCCAAGTTTGAGCATACACCTCAGGGGGATAATAGGACTGGTCATCTGCATCTGAATCCTCCTCTAAAGAGCTATCCTTAACCAGCAAGATATCTGCTTCAGCAGGTAGCATTGTCTGCTCTAAAGACCTTGTTTTCACTCCAGATTTCTCCATCACCAATTCAAATGGCTGATGCACAGGAAGAGCAGTTGAATATACAAACATTGTCGACAAATGCAACGAGGAATACAAAAAAGGATGGCATGATATAATTCACATATATGACGCTTGGCTAAACAACATGGCATTACATAATTCACATATATAATGCCTTGCAACAAGATAGCATTGCATAATTCACATATATAATGTCTTGCAACAAGATGACATTGCATAATTCACATATATGGTAATTAGACACTAAACAGGTGGCATTCACACAAAGCATGTCTAAACTAAGCAAATGACATAGCAATGCAACATACCATATGCACGATATGAGCAACATAACCCTGCCAAGTTAGAGCATGCACCTTGGGGGGGAATAGGACTGGTCATCTGTCTCTGTATCCTCCTCTGCGGAGCTATCCATAACCAGCAAGACATGCGCTTCGTCAGATAGCATTGTCTGCTCTAAAGACCTTGTTTCCACTCCTGATTTTTCCATGACCGTGCCGAATGGATGATGCACAGGAAGAGTAATTGAATGTACTAAAATTGTTGACAAATTTAACACGTAATAAAAAAATGATGGCATAATATAATTCACATATAAGATGACTGGCTAACCAGGGTAGCATTGCCAAATTCACATATATCATGCCTGGCTAAACAAGATGGCATTGCATGATTCACATATACGATAAAGAAACTAAACATATGGCATTGACACAAAGCATGTCTAAACTAAGCATATGACATATTTGATGTATACAGTAAGCAATGCAAGGCACCATATGCATGATATTACCAACATCAGCATGCCAAGTTAGAGCGAAGACCTCAGGGGGTAAATAGGAGTGGTCTTCTCCTTCTGAATCCCCCTTAGAACAATTATCTTCCTCTTGATTACGATCCGAAATGGGTGGAGGGGGGCTGCCTTTGCGCCCACCATGGAGCGACGTCTGCATGAAATTTTATTGCCACGCAAGGCTCGTCTATTTTGCTCTACATGTTCAGTTCCATTGTGTACAATAACTGGCATGCATAGGAATAAAACATAGTGAAATTATGTAAGGAGTGCATGCAAAAATCCAGAGTGATGGTAGCAAACTGTGCATAGACCCAAAACCAATGATAGCAGGCACATAATAACTTTACTTAAAAAATACAGATAATGGCTCCTTTAATGTTTGTTTGCACCCAACATGAAACTCATAGTAGACACCCGAGATTAACCAGATAGTAGACAGATAGTACTGATTGTTGCCCCAATATGTACCCCAACCATTTAAAAACTCAAGTTTCAGCATTAGTTTGGACCTGACTCAGAGTCTAATAGGTGAACACGATGATAAAGTAGCATGTCATCGTATTAAGCGATGCATAACGTAAGCAGACACGGAAGATGTCGGCATTCTGGGAACGGGGGTCCCCAGACTTGCCTGCCTGCGGCCCACAGCGTCGCCAAGCCAGCAGGCCGTATGGCCCATCTTCATCAACAAGGCATCCGAGACCCTCGCGAGGGTCCAAACCACGCGAGGCGGACGACGCAAGACCTCCTCTGGAGTAGCCTAGCCAGGCAGGCTCGCGAGGAGCGGAGATATCAAGGTGGGGCAAAACCTCACGAGGCTCTCGTGATGTGAGCCATGACGAACGGCACCAGGCGGGCGCCAGCGCGCGCAGCGTCCTTATTTCCTCTTTGGTGCTAAAGAGGCCAGCGCAGGCGAAGAGTACCGAGCCATTAGGAAAAGGTTGCTATATTGGTGCAATGAGACCAAGACCAGGAGGACGGCAAGACGGAGGTCATCGTGGAGCCCAAGACGGTGTCACCACCAGAGCTTTTCACAGGCGAATACCACTTTTGTCAGGATAGCTTGTACTAGCTGCCCCCCTTCAAATTTGCCTGCCGTTGTTGGCTCCCTTCCCGCTCGACATTTGGGAAGAGGACCAGGGCCTATATAAGTAGAGCTAGCCACCATAGTAGGGGGGCTGGTCTCACCTCATCTCATCTTGGCTTGATCCAATCCGACCGAGAGCCTAGCCACAAGAACACCTCAACCTCAGGAGGCTGTTCTTCCCTTGTACTGTTCATCATCAGCCCTAGAGGCAATCCACCACCACCACACTGGAGTAGGGTATTACACCACAACGGTGGCCCAAACCAATATAAACCCCGTGTCTTTCTGTGTTGCGAGTTCGTCGAGTTCGTTCGCGAGATCTTAGCGAGCTAGGGCGTAGAACGGTAGGAGGGAAAGACTTCGCGCACACCCCAGTGTTCGAACCTTAAGGGTTTGCCGGAACCCCACATCCGACATTTGGCGCGCCAGGTAGGGGTGCGTCGGAGCTTCTTCTCCACCAACCAGCTCGCCGACGCTCCACAGCCACGATGTCCGGTGACTCAAGGGCCGGCTCTGATCGCTGGGCGGCCTGGCCAGCCTGGGCAGCGTCGCCTGTCCATGAAGATCTCGACCCCGCACTCCAGACGGCGCGAGCGCCGCCAAACTCCGCCGGGCGCGGATAGCGCGGCCAGGCGTCATCCACCCTCACCCCGCGGCAAGTACGAGCCGCAACGAGAGCGGCGAGTCATGCCACAGCAACGGCGCCGCACTCACGGCGGGAGCAAGCAAACATGCGGGCGGCACTCATGGTGGCAAGGGAGCTGCTGCGATGCAGGCTGATGGAGAGCGGCCGGGATATGCTGCTGGATGCAACGGCGTTGGGAGCACCACCCTTCTGCTATCGACTTCCTCCTCAGGCCACTGCAGGGCCGCGCGGTGAACCTCACCACATCCGTGTGCCATCAACTATGCTTGGGGGCTTCATCAACATCAGCACGGCCAGTGGCGTAGGGGGCTCCGACTCCCCCATGCCGCCCGCGACAAGCACGAGCGCAAGCGTCGCCCTTCATGGTCCCAGCCGGATGCCACGCTACCATCCTCAGGACGCCACCCTGGGCCAAGCAACATGGAGCGTGGGGCACCATGGCGAGGTATTCGGGGTGACGGCCCCGGAAGCCTACATGCCCCGCATGATGGATCAAGGTACGCGCCAGAGGACGACCTCAGCTCATTCATTGGAGAAGATTGGGGAGAGGGGGCGCTAGGAGCCGAAGCCTTCCAAGAACCAACGGAGAACCACAACGATCGCGCCGGCAACGGCAACTATAGGGTACCGCTAATCTCTCAGGAATAGGCTTATGCTAACCATGGGCTGCAGATGAATCAGGTTGCAGCGTCGATCGACGACCCTGGCACGGCGGCACCCGTTCCAACAAGGGAGACATGCTAGGGGCCGCCGGGAAGGAGCCAGGAGCAAGGCCCCTCCCCGCGGCGCGCGACGCCTGGCGACACCCGGAGGTAGGCCCTCTGCCGGGGAGGCCTCGACAACCCTTCCCCCGGCAGAGGACCTGTGGTCGCCGGGGGCACCGCTGGCGTCCTCTTTCCCTCCTTTGAGTCGTTTCGGTGACCGGTCGGCTCAAAGGAGGTCAAGAGTGGCACAAGGCGGGGCCCTCATCTGACGATATGAAGCAAGGCCGGTACCTGTGAAGAAGGCCCAGTGCCTGTGAAGCTCGCCGCCCGTGACACTCTCACGTAATAATGAGTTGGGGCTGTACACGCCCCGGAGTCTCAGGGGTGCCGGCCTCAGGCCCTGGGGCTCCCTCCCACGCCTAGTGGCAGCACTTAGCTCCGCGCTGGTGAGAAGACTTGAAGACCAGAAGACTAGACTAGGTGCCGGACGCGGCCTTTTGCTTTGGATCTCTCTTTCTGTAGCTTTGCTTTCTAGATCTGGATTTGAGTTGAAACCGAGTTTTTATCGATGCGCGCGGGGGGAGCCTTTTCTCGTTCGAGCAATTTCTTGCCTTCTGGATCTCATTTTGTCTGGGACTCATGTCGGTCGCTTTCCCCTCACGAGCTCCTCGCGAGCGGGACTGCGCGAAGCACGCGCACGCCAAGCGCACGCTAGCACTGCAACTGGAGCACACCTCTCGTGGGGCCCCTTCTGACGGGGCGACAAGCTCCGCACGATTCTCAGAAACTCGACGTCTCGCGAACCAGCTCAAAGCCGGCACTGACTATGGTAAACCATGACAGAAAACTCACACCTGGATTCATGAGTCCGCGAGGACACAAACTCGCGTTGCATAGGAAAGTAAAAACTGCAGTTTGCTTACATGAGGGGCTCCCCCTCTCAAAATGCTCTTACAAGTTTTCTAAGGGCCACGCCCGAGTTTGTGCGCGGGATGAAGTGACAGGAGAACAAGGGATCAGCCAGAAATGTCGCTCACTGCGTCACCCGCGGATGCGTCACTCGCGTCGTCGTCGTCTTCATCGACATCGCCGTCGCCGTCGTCAACAACGTCGCCTTTGTCTGCGACGACCACCACCGCCTCATCCTCATAAGTGAAGGCCTTGACCAACGCGTCCACATTGTCCTCAACCCAACGCGCTAGGTCGCCCCGGACAGCCGTGGGTACGGGGGCGATGGCGGCGTCGAAATCAAAGTTTGGGTCGGCATTCAGGAGGTGGCTGAAGACACGGGAGAAAGCGCGCTCGAGCAGGCCATGACCCCTTTCCTCCACAAGCTGGCGAGCTCTGGCAGATCGAGCCTCCAGGCGCGTCACCACCTCGGTGAAGAAGGTCAGGTGGCTGGCATAATCATTCGAGTGAGGGGCCGGCGCCTCCACGTCTCAAATATGGCCCAGGGCGATATTGGCCCTGTTCCGGAGATCCTGAAGCATAGGGGCGTGCTCACGCTCCAGCGTTCGTCGCTGGAGCACTTCCTCCATGTTTTGCCTCGCAACGGCCTCTGCGTCATCAACCCGCCTCCGTAGGGAACGCAACTCGGCGCGGGCGGAGGCCAAGTCCGCCTGCGCCGTAACCAGGGCGGCGGCCGTGGCTTCCGCACGCCTCTCAGCCTCGTCCAACCTGGGCCTGAGGGCAGCGGCCCTGCCCTCATCCTCCGCGCCTGCGAGCTTCAGCTTCAGGTCGTACCTGCCCTCCAGATCTACGCGAACCTCGGCCACCCGGCGATTGACCTCCTCCTCGACTCTGGCCTCGCGAGCCCCGACGGCATCTTCTGCTTGAGCAACTTGACGCTCCCTCATCTCCAGTCGCTCGAGCTCGAGGCTGCGCTCCACGGCTTCCAGGGCCAGCGCCTCGCCGCGCTTCCGGACCTCCTCATCCTCCGCGGGCGTCCCCCTCAGCGATGCAAGGGCGGCCCTGCGCGCCTCCACCTGCTGCTCAAGGGACGCGCTCCAGGCCTGGAGCTCCCACGCGCGCTTCTCCGCAGCCTCGCGACGACAGTCAGCCTCGCGAGCCTCTTCCAAGGCTCGCGAGCGGGCTTCATGGGCAATCTTGAGGGACGCCTCGGCCTTCGCATTCTCAAGGTCGCGCTGATCGTGGTCGAGGTTGATGGCCACCTTCAGCTTGCGCTGATCCTCCACCAGCCGGAGACCTTCAGCCTCAAGGCGCGAGTCAACACCAGCGAGCTCTTCACCCAGTCGACTCATCGCGCCCATCGCCTCCTGGGAAAGCTCGTGACGAACTACGCTCTGCCCGCGCTCGAGCTCGAACGCTCGGCCCACCTCGTCCTCCAGCTCCGGGGCAGCGGGCGGGGCGCCAAGTGGCGCGCCACCTCCCAGCAGGGGGCTGGGGGCTGACGCCGCACCCGGCGTCAACCAGTCCTCGCGAGAAGCCCAAGCTGATCGAGGCACACTGCATGAAGAGGAGCCGAAGATTGAAGCCAACCAGCTGCTGTCTATGAGCAAAGGAGGGGTCCTGGGTATGCCCACCAGGCTCCACGCCAGACCGTGGGGGAGGAGTGACAATTCCGCGGGCTCAGCGCGCCACGAAGGCGGAGATGCTCCCCCAACCAACCCTGCTCGAGGGGCGGTAAGCAGACCAGGAACGCTCAGGGCCGATGGGGGAGTCAAGGAAGGATGAGGCCGTTACTCAGGAGGCGCAGCCGCCTCGACGGAAGGAGCCCTGAAGAACTGTCGTCAGGAGATGAAAAACAGCACACAAGGAGCCACAGCGATACGATACTTACACATCAACGGTGATGTACTTCCTCCGCTTCAGCGGTCCAAAGATGTTGCTGCCGCTGGGGGATCCTTTCCTCTTGCGGAGCTCCTCGAAGTCCACACAAAGACGACCGAAACGTTGGGCGTGACGGCCGGTGCGCAGCGGGGCCGAAGAAGAGCTCGGAAGGATATCTTCAAGGGTGCCCGGTTGCGGCAAATAGCCGGGCACCGTTTCACCACGACCTCCCAAGGCTCCTGGAGCCTTGGCCTCGGGAGTCGCATGCTGCGTCTCCTCAGCAACCGACACCTCAGGAGGGGGGTGGCAGGCTCCGGAGGACGATGCCCCAGGATCCCCACTCGGCACGTGCTCCTCAGCACTCGAGCCACCGGCCTCCGCCGGAGCTCGCCCACCTGCACCGTCGCTTGGGGCGAGCTCAGCACCAGGGGCAAGGAAGGGAACCACAACGACGGGGTTCTCACGAGGCCCCTCCAGGCCGATCGGCCGCGGCCCCCACTCGTCAAAAGGAGGCATGTTCTCTGCAAATTCATCCTTGTTCTTGCAGCCGTACAGTAAGAAATTCTTCCCAGGCAGTTCGGCCGGCAAAGGGACACCCGTCACGACCTTGAGCACTGTCTGCCGCGTCCCGAGAAGGAGCCCAAACTCCTGAAACCTCATGTGGTCCTGGCTGTGGAGCAAGGTCCACATTGGGCGAGAATGGCGCTGAAGCGGAGCAACCCGGCGCTTGACGAATTCCTTCACCACCATCGGCGCGGTCATGCCGCGATCCTTCAGCAACTTCAACCTGAGCCAGACGTGGGAAAGATGGGGGCTCGTGAGCCGCTGATGGCTCCAGCCGGAGTTAGGAACAGCGGGCCCTGGCGGCGCCTGGAGCAGATGACTGAGCACGCCGGCATCGACGAACACCCATCGCGTCCAAAATTCGCCCGTGGATGGAGGAAGCTCGAAGTCGATCCCCTCGCCCGCTGTCGCGTCCACGGCCTGGAAGCTCACGCACCCTGAGCTTTGCTGAGGGTCGATCAGATGCAATGAGAAGAAATGGCGGAGGAGGGCCACAGAAGGGGCTATGCCAACCATGGCTTCGCACACGAAGGCGAAGACGGCGAGGAGAGTCATAGACTGGGGGTCAAGATGCAGCTTGTGGATCTGATAATGCTCAAGCACCGCGTTGAAGAAGGCGGAGAAGGGAGGAATCAGGCCAGCCCAAAGGGCATCTATGAAGATTGGGACTTCGGTGGCCGCGTGAGCCATGCAAGTGTGAGACGCACGCCAAGCCACCGTCTCCCCCACTCATTGAAGCTGGAAGCAAGCATCGGGTGCACCTTGTCCATGGCCTCGTCGTTGAGCACCCAAGACCGGCCGAGCGCCGGCGCAAAGGACGGAGGCGCAGCAGGCAGAGATAGAGGTCTCTTCCCCTTTTCAACTTGTTTCGGCGCCATGGCAATGGAGCAGGCGGAGCGCAAGTCAGATTGGAGAAGAGAAACAGAGTCTCGAGGAAGCAGGGGGATTGGGAAAGCAAGGCGCTGACGACGGAGGAATAACTGTGTAGGCCGCGGGGGCCACATAGCTAGGCGGATTCAAAGGCGGCGTGGGGAAGCGGAGACACCCACGTCCAATCAACCGCCACGCGTCAACCGAGGCCGCAGGCTTTTGGTGCCTGCGGTGTTCCAAACTTGACCCTTTTCTTCGCCGCGAAGCCAAGCCCGAGCGCACCTTGGGCCCGGGGCTACTGTCGGCGTTCTTGGAACGGGGGTCCCCAGACTTGCCTGCCTGCGGCCCACAGCATGGCCAAGCCAGCAGGCCGTACGGCCCATCTTCATCACAAGGCATCCAAAACCCTCGCGAGGGTCCAAGCCTCGCGAGGCGGACGACGCAAGACCTCCTCTGGAGTAGCCTAGCCAGGCAGGCTCGCGAGGAGTGGAGATATCAATGCGTGGCAAAACCTCACAAGGCTCTCGTGACGTGAGCCATGACGAACGGCACCAGGCGGGCGCCAGCGCGCGCAACGTCCTTATTTCCTCTTTGGTGCTAAAGAGGCCAGCGCACGCGAAGAGTACCGAGGCATCAGGCAAAGGTTGCTATATTGGTGCAACGAGACCAAGACCAGGAGGACAGCAAGACGGAGGTCATCGTGGAGCCCAAGACGGCGTCACCACCAGAGCTTTTCGCAGGCGAAGACCACTTTTGTCAGGATAGCTTGTACTAGCTGTCCCCCTTCAAATTTGCCCGCCGTTGTTGGCTCCCTTCCCGCTTGACATTTGGGAAGAGGACCAGGGCCTATATAAGTAGAGCTAGCCACCATAGTAGGGGGGCTGGTCTCACCTCATCTCATCTTGGCTTGATCCAATCCGATCGAGAGCCTAGCCACAAGAACCGACTACTAGGAAAAGGCCTACTAATGGCGCACCTATTTTGGCTACTAATGGCGCACTATAGGTGCGCCATTAGTACCACGCCACTAGAATATTTTAGTAATGGTGCACCACAGGTGGGCCATTAGTATCTGGTATACTAATGGCGGCCATTAGTAGCTGGTATACTAATGGCGCACTTCGCCATTAGTAACAATTTTTTTTAAAAAAATTCGTTTTTTCTTAATCTCAGGTCACTATTTCACATATGAGATATCCAACACATATATATACAACAAGCATCCATATAACAATCATATCCAACACACAAGTTTCATCATATATACATACATAGCCAACACATAGTTCCATCATTACATATTACAAAAGTTTCACATTGTTCATCCAACACCGTTATCCATCAATTCACAAAAGTTTCACATTGATACAAAATAAAAACACAAATGGAAAAGAAGCACTCCATCCATGCAAGCTTCCGTGAATTAAATCAAATCTGCAAAATGATAAACAAGAAGTTAGAAGAAGAAGAAGAAGAAGAGAAGAAGAAGAAGAAGACTAGAAGAATACTAGAAGAAGAAGAACACTAGAAGAATACTAGAAGAAGAATAAGAAGAAGAATAAGAAGAATAAGAAGAAGACTATAAGATTATTATGTAAACTTGATCATTTTGTGCTAACATAAGTAATTTTGGAGCTAAACTACAGGAAACTAAGCATATAAGCTCTCTAAGTTAGCATATTAGAGCCAACTTAGGTAAAATGAAGCTAACCTATGTCATTTTGGAAAAGAAGAAGAGTAAGAAGAATAAGAAGAAGACTATAAGCTTATTATGTAAACTTGATCATTTTGTGCTAACATAAGTAATTTTGGAGCTAACCTATAGGAAACTAAGCATATTAGAGATAACATAGGTAACTAAGTATATATATATCATTTTGGAGATCTGACATACCTGACATAGTTCAGTTCTCATTGTTCTTCTCCTTCTCCTTCCTCAGCCTGATGCGCCAAGAGCGGCGAGGCGGTGGAGGCAGCTGTGGGATGTAGTCTTCTACCACAATTGGCGTGGTCATGTCGCCCAGCTGTGGGATCGCCGGCGCCACCACCGGTGCGTGGTCATTGTCAGGCACCAGCACCATCGCGAGGCCACCTTCAGGCAGGACGGGCACGACCATCGCTAGGTCATCCTCAGCCACCACCATCTCTTGCCCATGGTCAGCCACCACCATCTCTTGCCCATGGTCAGCCACCACCAGCGCTAGGTCATCCTCAGCCTGATGCCCATCGTCATCCTGCAGCTCCTCATCCCCACTCTGCTCCTCTTCTCCCCCACTCCAGTCCGGATCATCCTTCTTGCTGTCTTTGCTGCTGCCAGAATCGCTGCTGCTTTCGCTAAAGCCAGAACCGCTGTTGCTTTTGCTACAGCCATAATCGCTACTGCTTTGGCTGTAGCCAGTGTCGCTGCTGCTGCTCCCATTGCCTGTCCAAATGCAACAATGACTGTTAACAATCGATGTGAGACAAAGCCAAATGTAGAGGAATAAGAAGAGGCAGAACGCACTGGCATCTTCGTCGTCAGCATAGCGCATGCGACACATAGTCGTGTTGAAAACCTTCACGATGAGCATTGTGGCGTCATCGTCGTACCTGAAGAGAAGAAAGTACCCGGTCCGCAGGTCGTAGGCACTGTAGAACTTCTCCCAGCCACGACACAGGTACATGTGGCCCTCCTCGATCACCAACTCCACGTCCCACAACCTGCGAACCCTGCTGCCGGCCTGTCGGAGCTTCACATTATCTGGCGGATCTTCACCCAGCATGTTCATAAAAGTGTCAGGCAGCCTCTACAATTTGGGACAAGGAGTGATGTAGCAAACAACAGAGTTATCATAATGAGATGGGTGAAGGGGAGATCTCTCGTTTAATATACCTGCCTCGTGGCTGATACTGAAGTCCCAAGTATGACACTGAAGAACTCGAAAGCATCCAACTCGTACTCCAGTGAGGCAGAGCGGCGGTGGCTGCTTCCCCCCATCTCTGATAAGCAGCAGAAGAGACCAATTAGTACCAGGATTATACATCGACTAATTATACGGAAGTACCTAATGCTACAGTTAGGAAATGCAAACATCAGATTAGAAATTATGTAGAATAGATAATCAACTTTGCTGATTCCTAATAATAGACTTATTGATTGACATTTAGGATCAAAATGCAACCAATGAAAAAAGAAAACAGAGGATCAGAGACAAGCCATGTCTTGCATTGTTTCTATTTTTGTGTTTACGGAAGTACCTAATGGTATTTTTATGATGTTTTGCAGCTGGTGAAAACGTATGAAATTGCATTGTTTTGCAGCTGGTGAAAGAAGCGCCTAATTGCATTAACACATGTCCAGTTCCAATAGAAATCTTGGGGTACATTCATGCTTGAGACCCATAACAAGAGCTTTTACTGGTTCAGAACACATCATGCAAAAGTACCAAACAAAAAAGAGAAAATTTCATATAGAAAGTTAGTTGTGTCGCACGGATCTTAAAGCAAAATTGAAGAGTTAGGATAGTAGGGCCGGGGTGCAGGTGCTCTAAAAATCCATGTTCTCTACTTCACACACAGGTACTACCTTCCTCATCTCTCTGCCCTCTCTCTCTTCCCATACCCCCATCTAGATGTCGACGAGACCCTGGCTCGAGGCCACGAGTGGTAGATTCTTTGATCATTTTATGTTAAGATCTTGCCCCTGTCCCTGAACTTATTGATTTTGTGGGGTTCTTGCAGATTGTAGGGCTTCATGTGTGCTGTGAATTTTTTGGCAGTATGAACTCTAGCATGAGGAATGGATCTGGGGTGATGGATTTAATAATCACTGGAGATGGATACTGCCTTTGTGCAGTACTAGGAATCAAATGGATTTGGGATAAGGGATTTGGAATTGGAAAATGGTTGGCCAACTTCTTGGGTGTGAAGGAGGTTTGCAGAAACAACAATATTGCAAAACTTCACCGTCTCTGCAACACCAATATCCCTAGGTACTTCTGCAGTATCTTGACTGAACCTCAAAGTTTTTACAGACCATAGCCTGCGTTCCTTGTCATTTGGTGGAGATGATAATTTCTGAGATTTTACTACTACTGGTGTGATTACGAGATTGACGTCGATCTGCTAGAGCTACATGCTGAATGGGGTGAAGTGGTCTACAAGGCTGCAGTGAATTGTTTGGTGGAACAACATAAAACTACTATGCATCATCATCATCATCATCATCATCATCATCATCATCATTTGAATCTCCTTTAGCTAGTTTGAATCCATGGACTTACCCTGTCAGATGACCTACACTGCCACGGTCGAGGGGAGGGAGGGAGGGAATGGGGAATGGTGGAGAGAGGGAGGAAGGAGGAAGGAGGAGAGGTACCTGGTCGCCGGAGGGGTCGGGGTTGGGGTCGGCGAAGGGGTCGTGGTCGGGGTCCGAGCTCGTCCAGGTCCTCGCTCGCCGCGGTCGAAGGAGAGCAGGGGTCGGTGGCGGAGGACGACAGGGGCAGGCGAGATGGGCGCGTCGGGGCCGCGCTCGCCGGCTGCTGCAGGGGCCGGAGGAGGCCCTCGCTCGTCGGAGGGAGGAGGAGAGGAAAGGAGCGGGCGGCGCGCGCTCGGCCGATCCTGTTCGGGCGGCGCAGGGGCGGCGGGGGTGGAGTCCCGCGGGGGTCGGGGCGGCGGCGTCGAGGCAGCGCAAGACCACAGCGGCGGCGGCGTCGCCGACGGCGTGCAGGCGCGGCGGACGGAGGAGGCGGAGCAAGGGGGCGGCGGCGTACGGCTGGGGTCGAGTGGGGGATCTGGCGAGGGAGGGAGGGAGGCCACCAGTGCGAGGGGAACAAGTGGAGTGGGTTAGCAATGGCGCACCTCCCCCTAGTGCGCCATTAAGTACGTCGATTCTAATGGCGCACCTCCCCCTGGTGCGCCATTAGAATTTTGTTTTAATTACTAGCCCGACTGGTCAGGTTATATTCCACCTAACCCTATCTCCATCAGAACACGCCCACTAGCTCGATTGGTCAGCACGCAGCACACACACTAGGAGGTCCTGGGTTCGATTCCCAGGCTCCCCAATTTTTGTTTTTATGCATTTAAAATGCTGTTTGATATTTATTTGTGTTTAAATATGTTCAAACTTGTTTAAATCATAACAGTAATATTTTTTTATAAAAACAGTAATGATTTTTTAAAAAATATCATCAAGTTTGTTATTTGAAAATATAATCAAATTTGCTTTTTTTTGCAAATTTAGTTGCATTCATTTGTGACGGTGGAGCGGGCCGGGGAGGGTGCGGGGGGTCGTCGGCGGCGGTGGAGTGGGGGAGGGTGCGGGCCGGGGGTCGGCGGCGACGGCCGGTGGAGCGGGGGAGGGTGCGGTGGGTCGGCGGCGACGGTGGAGTGGGGCAGGGTGCGGGCCGGGGGTCGGCGGCGGGTGGTTGGGGCGACGGGGCGACGGGGCGAGGGGAGGTGGGGCAAGGGGGGCGACGGGGCGAGGGGCGCCGGGGTGGTGGCGGGTGGCGTCGGCGGCGGCGGGTGGTTGGGACGGTGGGGCGACGGGGCGAGGGGAGGTGGGGCAAGGGGGCGGCGAGGGGAGGGGGGCGACGGGGCGAGGGGCGCCGGGGCGGTGGCGGGTGGCGTCGGCGGCGGCGGGTGGTTGGGACGGTGGGGCGACGGGGCGAGGGGCGCCGGGGCGGTGGCGGGTGGCGTCGGCGGCGGCGGGTGGTTGGGACGGTGGGGCGACGGGGCGAGGGGAGGTGGGGGCGGCGTAGTAGTTTTGCAAAAAAAAGACACTAATGGCGCACCAGGGAGCAGTGCGCCATTACTAGCTTAAACTAGTAATGGCGCACTGCCCCTGGTGTGCCATTAGTAGTTTTGCAAAAAAGTAAAAAAATAAAAAAATATTGTAGTGGCGTACTATGTGGCTGGTGCGCCATTACTAGTTAGAACTAGTAATGGCGCACTGTGCCCTGCTGCGCCATTAGTATGTCTGGAAAAATAAAAAAAATTGTTACTAATGGCGCACGGTGTGTCTGGTGCGCCATTAGTGTATTTCACACTAATGGCGGCGCACCAGCACATGGTGCGCCACTGCTACATAGCAATGGCGCACCACATGTCTGGTGCGCCATTAGTGGCCATTCCATCTATAGCCCTTTTCCTAGTAGTGACACCTCAACCTCAGGAGGCTGTTCTTCCCTTGTACTGTTCATCATCAGCCCTAGAGGCAATCCACCACCACCACACTTGAGTAGGGTATTACACCACAACGGTGGCCCGAACCAGTATAAACCCCGTGTCTTTCTGTGTTGCGAGTCCGTCGAGTTCGTCCGCGAGATCTTAGTGAGCTAGGGCGTAGATCGATAGGAGGGAAAGACTTCCCGCGCACCCCAGTGTTCGAACCTTAAGGGTTTGCCGGAACCCCACATCCGACAGAATAGTGTGACCTCTCTTGCGGACCCATGTAGTCCTCAAGGTCATCTGCTCAGTTGATGATGGTAATGCAGTTGTCGTGGCTGCCGGCGGCTGGGAAGAAGATCTGAGGCGGTGAAAGACAGTGTGGAGAGCGGATCCCTGCTGTGGTGAACCCTTCCGTCATTGGAGCAGCTGAGCTGGGGTGGAACACAGCACAGCAGGAGCAGGACAAACCGCACAAGGTTTTACTTGACACATATTTGTAACAGAAGTAATTGTGTAAGGGCTTGTTTGAATTTGATTCTAATAATGCAGGGATAGGAAATAGACATGAATATGATAGGAATGCATGTGCAAAATAGAGAATTTAAAAACACAGGATTTCTGCCAATCTGGGTGTTTGGTTCACAAGAATTGGAAGATCACACGATGCAAAGAAGCATGGTGAGATTAAGTCAAACCACACGAAAATGTACGTTTATAATGCTATTATGCTACTATCTCTTAGTCTTGTGCTTCATGAATAGGAATTGGAAAAGGAGGACAAGTGGAAAGTAAAATCCCTACGGTTTTTCTTTCAAGGAGACACTAAAGGAAGAAATACTACGGTTTTTCTTTGCTCCATTCCTTTGAACCAAATGCATGAATAGTAGTACCATAGAAAACTTTCCAATTCCTATGTTTTTCCTTCACTTTTCCTATCAAGCACTGGCGATTCTAGTAGGCAGGCTTGAGCAAGGAAAAGCCTACACTCAAAAAATGTTTTTGTGCCACTTCTATTACTTTGGACCCAGGCCACTGCCCTACTAGCTCAACTCCCAGGCCCATCGACAAATGCACAGCTCAAATGCCGCAGAGATAAATAATGATGGCGTTCAAGAGAGTCCATCACGGATAGCTAAGTTGCCTGGTACCTCACTGCTTGTCATATAGTAGGATAAAATAATCGTATTTCACGTTACTACGTGTGCTCAGTAGACAATATATATAACATGTAGAGTAAAATAGAGATGCAACAAGTGTACAACCTCTTTGGCGAAGCCATATCGATCTCAGCGTGATTGGGTTGGTCGGTGAGGATGCTCCGGCTGACTTGGCTGTCGGAGGAGGGGAAGAAGATCTTAGGTGTCTGGAGATGGAGCCTGGGGTACTGCTCCGCTGTGATGGAGGGTTTCGTCGTTGGAGCAGCTCCGGTGAGTTGTACGACGCCGAGGCTGAAGGAGGACAAGAGAGACAACATAAACCTGAGTGGAATTCTAATAGCATCTCCAATAGATGACGTAAAATACATAACCACAAAGTGCTAGATGTAAAATACATTAGCCGCTCATCTCTGAACTTAACTGTCGAAACTGAATTTAACTGTCGAAACAGAATTTAACCGTCAAAACTGAACTTAACTGTCGAAACTGAATTTTGCTGTCGAAACTGAATTGTACTGTCGAAACTTAACGCACTAGTAGCAGAAAAGCAGTAGCAGCAGCAGCAGCGCGTGCGAGAGCCGGGGCAGCTGGTCGTGTAGCAGCATCAGGTGAGGCTACATGTCAGTCGACTGACTTTTTCATCTCTGGTCAGTCAATTTTCCAGCGGTTGGATACGAAATCAAGGGCCTGCAGTTCATCTTCAACCTCCACCCCCCGAGCCGCCAGCCACCACCGGCCAAACAGCCGCCCCCACCGCCCGCGGTCGGCGGTGCGCCGCCCCGCCCGCCCTGAAACCACTCCCCACCGTCAGTCCGCTGCTGCCCCGGCCATCCCTCTAGGCCCCCCGTGCCGAGCCTTTTCTCCGGCTATCCCCACGCCACCGCCCCACCACCGCCAGCGACCACCGCCCCACCCCGAACCCTAAGATAGATAGTGGGGTACCTCTCCGGTGTGCCCCCTCCCCACTGCAGCTAGTTCATCCTTAACTCCGGCGAGCCCCCCCCACCCCCTGAAAATTGATTGACCCAAAAGTCTATTAAGTCGAATGAAGTGTAGCTAAATCGGAGCAGCATCGCAAGCAAGAGCAAGAGCGAGAGCAGCAGCGCGAGCAAGAGCAATAGCAAGAGCAGACCAGGTAGGAGACCGAGAGCAGAGCAGTTGCGCGAGCGAGAGCTAAAGCAGCAGCAGCTCCTACTGATGTGGACGTCGCCACCGAGGGAGCGACGCCGTGGAGGAAGTGGCCGGCGACGCCGCCGTGGATGGAGCCGCGCCGTGTCGGCTCGGGACCGAGCGCCGGCAGCACCGTGAGATCGAATCAAGAAGAAAATGCGGCGATTAGTGTACAACCTCTTTCGTGGCGCCGATTAGGCCTCAGCTTGAAATTTCGGCATAACAAGACGCGGCTTGAAATTTCGGGAGAACAAGCTTAACGTGTACCAAAAAAAGACAATTCGCACCTCATCACTACAGAGAGCCATGTCCCATTTTACTATATTACTATAAATGCATTCAAATACAACAAAAAAACAAAAAAAAATCGGGACAACAAACAGAACGTCTACAGTACCAAAACAATTTGCACTTCCCTCAACAATAAAAAAACAATGTGGGTTGTCTAGCATATAGACTAAATTTGAGTACATTTTCCCTGTTTGAATGGGATTGTACTCGGGTTAGTTATACAACCATCTAAATATTATCTTCACAACACATGACATGAATATAGGAGAAGTAAATTCCTATATAAATACGAACTACATGTGCATACGATCTCAAATTCAAATATATGTATCCATTTTATGTTGAATTCAAATCATAGTACATGTATGCTCTAGCTAGATGTTCGGAATCTAAACCATGTATGATATACTACGTACAATGTGTTTAACACGCACAACCCACACACACAAACACCATTTAGACTAGTAAGGTACACGTGCATTGCATGCATGAGATTTGGCTACCAAATTATGAATAAATACCATATTATAACATGTAAGCTTCGAGTCATATATGCATGTTGTAGATGTTCGTTTAATTCTTATAGTTCATTTCATTCAAAATCATCTAGTTTTTATAAGAAAGCTAATCTATTTTAAGATTCATGGAATTGTGAGTTGTAAGGCATAAAGTAAAAACAAATAATGGCAAATCATGTAGAAAATCATTTGGGCGATTCTGATATGGAAGATTCTAGAACAAAGAAGAAGTGCTTGTGTTTTGAGGTTTGTGCATTATGCTTAAGTTCAACCATGGAGTCTTCTAGATTGTACATGTGGAAAAATCTGGTGGAATCTAGATGATATCCAACGGCCAGTAGTGCTCAAATTTGCCATCTCTGCACCATCGGATTGGCCTCATCCAACGACCATCTTTCAAAGTTAAAGTTATCCGCACACTATATAAAAAATAAAAAATATAATATATATCTATAGGGGTATAGATATAGATATGTGATGCAAAAGACGCCCATCATCTCCAATTAGAATAGTGTGTCCATGCACGGATGCAATGTGGCCAAACGATGTCTGCCATCGGTATCTCAAATTCAAGTCAGTCTGACCTTGTTCAATGTGTATACAGTACAACATGCTCATTTCCAAACCACACCGTGCATATCTCAGTTATATTCATGCATGCATGGGTTTCAAACATCATGATCTCTTATTCAAATATTTGAATTCAACTTTACATTGATTATGACCTCACCTAGTCTTTTACACCCACACAGTCGTCTTCTCTTTATAATTGTATCACTAACTTTCTCTCGTGCATGCACACACACACACTACTAGTCGGCATTATCCATCACACACATGCAATCTTTTTCTTCAGGTCGGTCTCCCATGCATGCACACACACACCTCCCCCTCTCCATCATATTGGGCATTCTTTATCTCTCACGTGCATGCGCAACAATCGATGTTCCTCTATGTGTGTGTATATATAGCTAGGTCTTTCACAGTTTTCCACACAAACTGATCGATCTATATATCTAGTGAGGTCTCACCCTCTTTCCCACGTACACATCGATCAATCTATACCTCTCTATATAGGATCACATAGCTAATACACCCACATTAATTATATATCCAACGTCCCCCTCTCATCATCCATGCTTTCCGTTTCATCTCTCAGTCGCGCGCACAGTGGCGAAGACAGGGGGCAGCAAGGGCCCTGCCCCCCCTAATATCACTATATATCGAGGCTAATATGAATGTGATCATTATACAATTACTAGTAAAATGGTTTAAGTTGATGAATTGGCCCTCCTCGTAAAGGATTAGCAATGCTTGTCCCCCTAGCTCATTTATTTTTCATGGCTCCACCACTGCGCGCAACAGCGCACGTTCTCGCCCCTCTCTTTAAATATCGATCTCGCACTTGTGCACTCCTTCATAGTCTCCCTCCACTTGGCCCCTTGCACCATCTTCTAGCCCCCCACCGGATTTTGCCACATGTACAATCTAGTAGACTCCATGGTTGAACTTAAGCATAATGCACAAACCTCACAACACAAGTGCTTCTCCTTTGTTCAAGAATCTTCCATATCATAACTGCCCAAACTTTTTTTCTAGTTGAATTGCCATTATTTGTTTTTACTTTATGCTTTATAACGCACAATTCCGTGAATCCTAAAATAGATTAAGGGCTTCTTTGATTCAAAGGATTCTCAAAGGAATTTTGGAGGATTCTAATCCTTAGGAATTTTTCCTATCTTGGTTGTTTGATTCGTTGGATTGTAAACCATAGGAATTTTTCCATAGGATTCATTTGCACTAGATTTCATAGGAAACATCCCATCCACTCAAACCTCTTTGAAAGAATATTGCGTTTTTTCTATGCACAATCAAACACTCGTGCAATCCTGTAGGATTCAAGACGACATTCCACTCTAATCTAATGTTTTCCTATTCCCGCGTTTTGGAAATCCTACGAATCAAAGAGGCCCTAGATTTTTTATAAAAACTAATTGATTTTGAATGAGATGAACTATAAGAATTAAATGAAGGTCTACATCAGGCATATATGACTCAGAGCTTACATGCTATAGTGTGGTATTTATTCATAATTTGGTTGCCAAATCTGATGCGTGCAATGCACGTGTACCTTACTAGTACTTTGTGTATGTGCAAAACACGTAAATTAGAATTCCAATGGCACGCTACACAGTGTCTCTCTTACAGTTCATGAAGCCACGTGGCACATGTGGAGGCGTTGTCGGGACCTCCTTGTGTGGATTGACCACAGTGACGTGTTGCAGGTTCCAGAAGAATGTACTCGTCCTCTCTGAGGCACACTGGCGGTACATGCACGAAGCAAAGATGTGCGCGCACGCCACGCACGCACTCATTCCCTCGCACGCACACGCGGGTACATGGGGGGACACATTTTTGTACGAAGATCCACCCCATGTGATAATTTGACGCATGTAAAGTCCTTCACTTCATTGATGGTCAATTAATACATCGCATGCAAATTGAGTGGACGTGAGGGCGGAAGAAAGACATTACTACTCCACTGCGCGCATGCGAGTAGTTAAATCATGGGTTGCTACTTCCATTGGTCTCCTTCGTATTTTGTGCCAATTTTTGACCATATTTGTAAGTAACATAATATTTATGTATGTCATAAAAAGTGGCACAAAAAAAGGGCGCTAATAAACCAGGATGCAGGCAGCATGATCATTTTTTGCCAGGGCTACTGTTGGTGGCCTTTGTATTTAAATATGGATGGAGTGGAGTAGTACTATCTTTATCTTAGCCTCGTAGGGCTCTCCCAGTGCCTAGGCTCGCCTCCCCGCCTCGCCCATCGGATCCCGCAATGGAGGATCCCGCCATGGATAATCCCTTAGATCCCAGGATCCCGCGGGCTGCCCTCTCGCTGCGGCCCGCAGCAATGCCGCCTTTGAGCGAAACCCACATGTGTTTTAGAGGGGATCCAATGCCCTGGAATCACAAATCGGTGGCACCAGAGGACATGCCAGGGCCGCGTTTCAGGTGGTGGGCAACAAGGGCAAATCGGACCGAGGAAGCGTCGCATCGATTGGAGAGAAGTTCCAAGGAGTTGCGCCTAGCGCAGCACAAGGCGGGGGCACAAGTCGATCTCAGGGGAGAGATGCTGAGGGATGTCAGCATCTGGCAGCGTCGCGTTGATTTCGAGCTAGGGCTAATGGCAGAGATCATATTCACGGAGTCGACTGCGGAGGAAAGAACGCGCATGCCTGCGCAATGGCATGAGCAGCCGGTGCAACTGTTCAAATGGGCGGTAGGAGAAGCCAAATACCGGGACCAGTTGCGGCAGCGCCGCTGGGCATGCATCGTAGGTGAGGTGAGCTGCCCTCCTTCCCCGCCAGCGATGCAGTGACCTAGTCGGTTGCTGCTACAGTGAACTTGCAACGCCATGTCAGTTTGCAACCTTGACAATCACTCCATCTATATGTATTGTATTCCTGTGAAAATACTTGGTCGTTTGGAAAAAGATGGTAATTGATTTATCACTAGTTTTAGAATGGTTGGTCGTGACAATCAACCGAAGCCACAACAAGAAGTCTCGATCACGTAATACTTCACGGTCGGTCGCACCAACAGACGGTCGGTCGCACCCATGTCTCACCGAAGGGACACGCATCGGCTTGGTCTGACATGTATGACCAGTTACATCACTGACTTGTGCGACCGCATTTGAGCAGTGTAGTACTCCCTCTATCTCAGTTTACAACTCTTGCACGTATACCTATCATTCCACTAAACTCATCGGGAGACGTTTCGGGCCTCGAAACCAAAACCATCAATTAATATTTACCTTGTTCCCATCACATTCCAAAGTACCAGTGCTACAATTAAGTGCAAGCCTGCTCACACCTACTAGTACGTACCAAACCTGAACATGTTCCCACTATGCAGGTTTTAGTACTAGTGCTAGTACTTAGGTTATAAAAAGGGGAACTACCTAACTGAAAATTACTCTACCTTCCTCCTCATAAGTCCTTCTTCTTCGTCTGTCCTTGCCATGGCCGGTGTGCAGAGCTCTTGGTCGAGAACTACTCTAAACAAGGGAGCGGCAACCAAGGCTGCGGAAAAAAGAGGGTTCGCCGCCACGCAGAGACCTTGAAAGATCTCTCACGGGTAGGCGATGGCTCCCAGGAGCGCCCTAGCCGCGGAGGCGAACATGCCGAGCTGGCGGCGTTGGAGTCGTTATCCCTCGACGGCATGCCCGATCAGCTCAATAAGCACCTCAATAAGCAGAAGGACTTCATCCACGGCTTGGTGAAGCTGCTGAAGAAGAGCCTCGACAACATGCCCGCTGAGCTCAATGAGCTGGGGGAGTTGACCCTCGGCTTGGTGATGCTGCTGAAGAAGAGCGTTGCCTTGGAGAAAAAGGCGACCGGCGAAATCCTGCAACTTCAGGAGGACAAGGCGAAGCTCTGCCATGAGCTCGACTTGCTGAAGGAGGAGAACGCTGGATGGAAGAAGCTGCATGAGAATAGTAGTTCCTCGATGAAGATGCTGCAGGCCCTCGTCATGGAACAGAAGGAGGAGTTCGTGAAGCTTTGCATCGAGCACCCGGATGCTGTCAAGGTACGTAATGCGGCTGTGGAACAGATGATGAAGGCTCGCTTTGAGAAATCCTGCGGCATGGACATAATGAAGAAGATGGCGGAGGAGATGCGCAAGATGGAGCTTGTGGAGGCCATGAAGAAGCAGTTACGACTCCGCGGCTAGCAACCCTTCATGTAGTGGGAGCAGTGCCCCAGACTTGTGTGTGCGTCTTTCTTCTTTTTTGGGGGTGATAATCTTGCTTCTTCTTTTGCTCCTCTGTTTCTTCTTTTGCTTCGGGTGTTTCGCCGCACGTGTCACGTTCTCTGCGAGGCATGAATAGAACAATGCTAACAATGAGATGACTAGCAAATTAGATCATTTTTTATCGCCACTAGCAAGATGCCCGTGCATTGCACAGAACATCAAGATGCATTTTTTTTTACAAAACACCTGTTGTGATTGACCCATGCAGGAGTAATCCCATGTGTAAAAACTGATGATATCTCGAGAATTTTATCGGAAAAATGGTATCTCGAGAATTTCATAAAAAATTGATATCTCGAGAAAGATGCGAGATAAGGTGAGGAGGAGTGGGGTGTGGTGGTGACTGGTGGTCGGACTGGGCGGAGGCATGGGGATGGACGGCGCCGGCAGGCAGCAGCGGCCACCATGCTAGATTGTTCCAGAGACTTCCTTTCTTAATTGCTCAGCAATGAGGTTGTGGGCGATAAGGATGAACGAGGCAAGGCCTTATCTATAAATGTGGAGAGAGGTGCGTGTACCTTTGGCAATATTGTCACAGTTTGCTTTCTATCCGTCAGATATAGATCGGACGGTCTATATTACAAGATGGCAGGCACACCATCATCACCAACTCGGTTTTTATAAGAGTAGAGAGTAGAGATATGGCACTGGGCTGCCGTGTTCCGTGCTCCTCCGTCTTACTCCAGCGGAAAACTTGAGTATACCGCACGGTTCTTTGCTCCTCCTCAGGTCGCCGGCACATTTATACGAGCAGTCAAATCACAAGGCCCCACCTTCCAGCAGTAATGAGCCATCAAATCAAAAAGGCCCTCGCCTCTCTTGAAACCGACCTAGCTAGACTGCCCCGCCCTCTAGCAGTAATGAGCTGTCAAATCACAAAGGCCCCCGCCTCTCTTGAAACCGACCTAGCTAGACTGCCCCACCCTCTAGCCCTTTAAAAAATGTATACTTTTGTACAGTAGTAGGATTGATGGATTGCGCCATGGAGCAAAACTAACAAGATGAAATTAAAGAAAAAAGGTGGTACATATAGAGAGCGCTCGTCGCCAAATTATTCATATAGTACTATTAAAAAAGCTAGTACGTGCTTAAATGGGGTGCTAAATTCTATTAAAGAAATTAGCATACCTATTTAATTCTTGGGTTCTTATTATGTATGCCACTAGTTGTGTATCACTACTCAGTTTTGCCATTAGAAGTTACAACTACTCAAAAATGCAATTAAATATCTCAAAAATGCCATCGTTAAGTTAGATGTTTGCTCAAAAATGCCACTAGACATTGTTATTTTCATGTCAAACCCGTTGACCATGTTACTGCTACCTCTTGAGCATGCGTTGGTTTTCCCTTGAAGAGGAAAGGGTGGTGCAGCAAAGTAGCGTAAGTATTTCCCTCAGTTTTTGAGAACCAAGGTATCAATCCAGTAGGAGACTACACGCAAATCGCCTAGTACCTGCACAAACAATCAAGAACCTTGCAACCAACGCGATAAAGGGGTTATCAATCCCTTCATGGCCACTTGCAAAAGTGAGATCTGATAAAGATAATAAGATAAATATTTTTGGTATTTTTGTTGTATAGATTGGAAAATAAAGATTGCGAAATAAATAGTAAATTAGAATTGTAGATTGGAAACTTATATGATGTAAAGTAGACCCGGGAGCCATAGGTTTCACTAGTAGCTTCTCTCAAGATAGCATATATTACGGTGGGTGAACAAATTACTGCCGAGCAATTGATAGAAAAGCGCATAGTTATGATGATATCTAAGGCAATGATCATGAATATAGGCATCACGTCCGTGTCAAGTAGACCGAAACGATTCTGCATCTACTGCTATTACTCCACAAATCGACCGCTATCCAGCATGCATCTAGAGTATTAAGTTCATAATAACGAAGTAACGCATTAGGCAAGATGACATGATGTAGAGGGATAAACTCAAGCAATATGATATAAACCCCATCTTTTTATCCTCGATGGAAACAATACAATATGTGTCGTTTCCCTTTCTGTCACTGGGATCGAGCACCGCAAGATTGAACCCAAAGCTAAGCACTTCTCCCATTGCAAGAAAGATCAATCTAGTAGGCCAAACTAAACCGATAATTCGAAGAGACTTGCAAAGATATCAAATCATGCATATAAGAATTCAGAGAATAATCAAATAATATTCATAGATAATCAAGTTCATAAACCCACAATTCATTGGATCTCGGCAACACACCGCAAAAGAGTATTACATCCAATAGATCTCCAAGAACATCGAGGAGAACTTTGTATTGAGATCCAAAGAGAGAGAAGAAGCCATCTAGCTAATAACTATGGACCCGAAGGTCTGTGGTAAACTACTCACACATCATCAGAGAAGCTATGGTGTTGATGTAGAAGCCGTCCGTGATCGAACCCCCCTTCGGCAGATCGCCGGAAAAGGCCCCAAGATGGGATCTCATGGGTACAGAAGGTTGAGGTGGTGGAAAAGTGGTTTCGTGGCTCCCCTAGATTTTTTCAGGGTATAAGAGTATATATAAGCGAAAGAAGTAGATCAGTGGAGCTACGAGAGGCCCATGAGGGTGGGGGGCGCGCCTACCCCCTGGGCGCGCCCTCCTACCTCGTGTCCGCCTCGTTGCTTCCTTGACTTCCACTCCAAGTCTCCTGGATTGCGTTTGTTCCAAAAAATATCTTCGCGAAGGTTTCGTTCCGTTTGGATTCCGTTTGATATCCCTTTTTTGCGAAACACTTAAATAGGCAAAAAAACAACAAATTGCACTGGGCCTTCGGTTAATAGGTTAGTCCCAAAAATAATATAAAAAGGTATATTAATGCCCATTAAACATCCAAAACAGATAATATAATAGCATGGAACAAGAAAAATTTATAGATACATTGGAGATGTATCAGTTACATGACAAAAGCAAGCCGATTCTCACAATGATAAGTGTGGCCCCACTTGTCAGGAGTAACCAAGCGAATAATTTTACAGAAAAATAAGAACGCTGTTGGGATCAAGTAGGCCCCACACTTTATTTTACTGTAGTGAGATAGAGGGAGAGCTGGCATGTTGGTCCATCGGTATTTATGTCATTATAACATGGAAAAAGATATTTGAGTCACAATAATGGTGTCCAGCACAACACACCCCTCAAATAAAACTAAGCACCCTGAAATTCTTTGACAAAACTAAGCACCCTGAAATTCTTTGACAACTAAACTGCTGGCTATATGATGTTGGCCATATATATTGTACGTATATAATGTGAAGAAACGAGTGGTAGTACTATACCAACTAAAAGATGAACTGTAAGAAATACTAGTATGTACGTACTGAAGAGTTAAAGTAACGAGAAGAACATAACATAGTTCTGCTGGGGGCTCAGCACAACACACCCCTCAAATAAAACTAAGCACACCTGAGATTAAACTAAGCAACTAATCCGGTAGACACTGCATTAGAACCACCATGAGCAACGACACTGCCACCTTACTCGGAGTCCTCGTCCACGTCCTCGACTTCGTCCTTGTCCCTCTTCCTCTTGGCAGATACTTCTTTGCTTGAACCGCACACTTGGCTCTTGCTCTTCATCCAACCCTTGTAGATATTGAAACTACGGTAGCCATCCATTGCAGCGTAGTGGATGTGATCTATATCTAGTACATTCCACTGCCATGCACGATGAAACGTGTGTGGAGGTTTCTTCAGTTTACCGTACGAAGGATGAACCATGGTTCCTGCCAGGGTCAGCATTGAAGGCTGATCACGGGAGGGCACCATCCCATTATTCTGGAGGTCGAAGGGGTTGCCTACAACGAGGCCTATCCGATCCAGGACTCTTCTGTCATTCGTAAAGTCTATAGTAACGAATTTGACTAAGCCTCCCTTGAGGAAGTTCTTAAATTCCTCGCACTCAACGTCGGCATGGCATATGTGGTAGACCAAGCATAAGTCATGCACGCAAACCTGGATCACGGCGGGCTTCATCTTCTCTTCCTCCTTTAGATTCTTCTCTTTGTCCAGGGTTGTGGTGTACTGAACATCTAGCCCAGCAACCCACTCATCATTTGAGTTTCCCAACATGCGTCTGAAGCGAGCAAGGCATCCTTTCACCGTCGCGGAAGAACGGGTGTAGATGACGTCAAACTCATCACCGGTGATGGTTCTAACCTTGTACTCACCGCTGATCATGGAGATTTGGGACGCCATGGATTTGGGAGGAGGGTTAGGATTAGTGGAACTGGCGCAATGTGAAAGAACGGGACGACTAGGAGCGAACTACCGTAATGTTAAAGGATGTCCGGGGACGAGTAGGAGCGAACTGCCAGCGGTTTTTTGATTGTAAAAATGCTGAGTGGGGCGTGCGAACGGCAGGGTAGTGGCTTGCCTGGTGGATAAATGGATTGATGCACAGTACTATGGAGGCCCAATTAGATGTCATGTCTATTCGACGCCCAATTAAATGGCTTTCGATGTCATGTCAAACGTCGGGAAAATTACAGGTGATACAAAGCTTTCCATTCTCCCATGATACGGGCTTCCGAGAGCATTTGGATCTGAGATCGAACGGTTGCATGGCGTGATTCTAGACCTATGGGTGAATGATACGTCTCCAACGTATCTATAATTTTTGATTGTTCCATGCTATTTTATTATCAATCTGGGATGTTTTATAATCATTTTATATCTTTTTTGGTACTAACCTATTGACATAGTGCCAAGTGCTAGTTGTTGTTTTTTCCATGTTTTTTACATCGCAGGAATCAATATCAGATGAAGTCCAAATGCCACGAAACTCCACGATGATTTTTTATGGGCCAGAAGAAGGCAATGGGCCCTGGTTGCACCTGTTGGTGCCCCGAGGGGGGCACAACCCACCAGGGCACGGCAGGAGGCCTAGGCGCGCCCTGGTGGGTTGTGCCCACCTCGGGTGCCACCCGGACCGCCTCTTTGCTCTATAAATACCCCAAAAATACCAGAACCCTAGAACGCTGCAGAGTCCAGAACCACCAGATCAATCTAGACACCATCACGGAGGGGTTCACCATTTCCATTGGTGCTTCTCCGATGATGTGTCAGTAGTTCTCCTTCGGGTCCGTAGTTAGTAGCTAGATGACTTTCTCTCTCTCGCTGAATTCTCAATACAATGGTCTCTTGGAGATCCATATGATGTAACTCTTTTTGCGGTGTGTTTGTTGGGATCTTATGAACTTCGAGTTTATGATCAGCTATATCTTTTTATATCCATGAAAGTTATTTGAGTTTCTTTGATCTCTTATATGCATGATCTCTTATAGCCTCATATTTCTTCTCCGATATTTGGGTTTTGTTTGGCTAACTTGATCTATTTATCTTGCAATGGAAAGAGGTGCCTGGTAGTGGGTTCGATCTTACGGTGCTTGATCCCAGTGACAGAAAGGGAACCGACACGTATGTATCGTTGCTACTAAGGATAAAAAGACGAGATCTATATCTTCCGCCATATAGATAAACGGATCTTGTCTACATCATGTCATCGTTCTTATTGCATTACTCCGTTTTTTCATGAACTTAATACACTAGATGCATGCTGGATAGCGGTCGATGTGTGGAGTAATAGTAGTAGATGCAGGCAGGAGTCGGTCTACTAATCTTGGACGTGATGCCTATGTAATGATCATTGCCTGGATATCGTCATAATTATTTGAAGTTCTATCAATTGCCCAATAGTAATTTGTTTACCCACTGTTTGTTATTTTTCTCTCGAGAGAAGCCACTAGTGAAACCTACGGCCCCCGGGTCCTTTTCCTCATATATTTGCTTTGTGATCTATTATTTCAATCTATTACAACTTTCTCCCGTCAAGAGGAACTTTCTGGTGCCGTTGCCCGAAAGGGTTTGAGAACCCCTTTAACACGTCGGGTTGCGAGGTATTGTTATTTGTGTGCAGGGGTTGTTTACGTTGTGTTGCTTGGTTCTCCTACTGGTTTGATAACCTTGGTTTCATTTTTGAGGGAAATACCTACCGCTGCTGTGGTGCATCATCCCTTCCTCTTTTGGGAAATACCGACATAGCTTCAAGCGACATCAGAAGGAATTTCTGGCACCGTTGCCGGCGAGAATCAAGTCAAGATAGCCTCCCGTCAGCACGCCAATTTCTGGCGCCGTTGCCGAGGAGGATCTTCAACATAACCAGGTTCCTAATCACAAATCTCATCTCCTCGCAATTTACATTATTTGTCATTTGCCTCTCATTTTCCTCTCCCCCACTTCACAAAAAATTGCCGTTTTATTCGCCCCTCTTTTCCGTTTGCCGTTTTCTCGTCAGATCTATTCTCTGCTTGCAATCATGAGTGATTTCGGTATGGCACCAACAGATGATGGCCTGACTCCTAAGATTGGACGTACAGGCAATCTGGATGCTAAAACTTTTATCTTAGGGAAAGGGAACATTATGGGAAAAGAATGTATCCAAGAATTTTTCAATTGTGTTGGAAATCTAAGTCTTGATGATGCTCCTATACTTAAAACTACTAGATCTTATGCGGATGCTATTTCAGCACTAGTTCTGAAACTTGAAAGTAAATTTATCCGCACTCATCCTACTTTTCAAAGATTGTTTTTTGAGCTTCACAAAATAAAGAATCCTAGAGCCAAAAGGTTGGCCACTCTTGTTCTTATGAACGAGTTTGACTACATAATTCAGGAAGCTAGGGAAATCTTTGATTTTTATGGTATGAATCATGAAAAGCCCGTGATAGATGAAATTCTTTACAATAGTGACTATGAACTAAGGCATTTTCTTGTGGATAATAAGATCTTTGATGAGAATCTTAAAAAGGAGGTTCCCGTTCTAGAAATAATCCAACAAGTTTTTAATAATGTTAATCAACACTATTCTTGGATTGTTGCGGGAAATCAAAGGGGTTATGATGAAAAACAATTAAGGAATGCTAAAGTTTCTATGGATAATATGTTTTATGTTGTGTTTACAAAACCTCCAGATAAAAATACCCCCAAGAAAATTAGGAAGAAGAAGGATGACAAAACTTAGATCCTTGCCTTACGCCTAGCTAACGGCGTAAAACTATAGTGCTTGTTGGGAGGCAACCCAATGCATAAAATTTATTTTTGCTTTTTTCTTTATGTTCTTGAGTGTTTACACAATTATGCTACTTCTATGATTGTTTTTTTGTGTTTTAATTAGTGTTTGTGCCAAGTAAAACCTATAGGATCTTCTTGGGTGATAGTTGTTTGATCTTGCTGAAAAGGACAGAAACTTTGTGCTCACAAAAATAATTTTCATAAATCACAAAAAAGAGATTTTTCCCTGATTCTTTTTGCAGATGATTAATATACAAATTACCCAGGTCTTCCTATTTTGGAAGAATTTTTGGAGTTATATAAGTATTGGCAAAAGTCAGATTGCTACAGACTGTTCTGTTTTGACAGATTCTGTTTTCTTTGTGTTGTGTGCTTATTTTGATGGCTCTATGGTTTTCTTTGATGAGTTTTTGCCATAAAAAAGTTGGAATACAGTATATATAATACAAAAACAAAATATTAATTGGTTTGATACAGCACTTATAGTAGTGGTTTGCTTTCTTATACTAACGGATCTCACAAAGGTTTTGTTGAGTTTTGTGTGATTGAAGTTTTCAAGTTTTGGGTTATCTTAGGATGGATGAAGGAAGGATGTAAGAGCCTAAGCTTGGGGATGCCCCAGCATCCCAAGCTATTATTCAAGAATGAGCAACCAACTAAGCTTGGGGATGCCCCCGAGTGGCATCCCCGCTTTCTTCCAACAACTATCGGTATTTTACTCGAGACTATATATTTATTCGTCACATGATATGTGTTTTGCTTGGAGCGTCTTGTATGATATGAGTCTTTGCTTGTTTTATTTTGTGTTTTAAGTCATCAATCCTTGCTGGACACACCTATTTGAGAGAGCCTAAATTATATCATGACTTGTTAGAATTGCTCTCTGTGCTTCACTTAAATTTTTATGAGCTAGGACTTGCTCTAGTGCTTCACTTATATATTTTTGAGCACGGTGTGCTTTGTTATTTTTGAAGAAATGATGTTTTGATTCACTCAGATTTTTTTGAGAGTTGGTAAAATTTTGAAGAAATTCTCTCTTACTTCACTTAAATTATTTTGAGAGAAATAAAATGTGTTATGCTCATGATCTTCACTTATATTTGTTTGAGCTTATGAAAAGCAACACATGAAAATTAGTCCCAAAGTGATAGATATCAAAGAAGGATAAAGAAAAAATGTCATTAAGATCATTGGACAAAATAAACTTGATTCTTAGTAATAGTTTTGAGATATGATGATGTGATATGTGAGTTATGTTGATGAGTAATTGTGCCCTAGTAAGAATATTGGTGTTAAGGTTTGTGATTCCCTATGCCTGCACGAAAGTCAATAATCATGCGATGAAAATTATATCCTACTTGTGGTGCATTATTCAGTGTTAATTATGCACAATTCTTGCTTATGAGATTATTCGTTTCTTGGTTGGTCGCTTCTCAATCTTTGTGCTAGCCTTCATTTTGCACTAAGTATGACCTCTACTTGTGCATCCAAAATCCTTTAAACTAGTTTTGCCACATGAGTCCACTATATCTACCTATATGCAGTATTCTTTTGCCGTTCTAAGCAAATTTGCATGTGCCATGTCTAATTTTCAAAATAAACCTCTCTTTTGTGTGTTTGTTTCGCTCGCGGAACGGTAACAGGTGGCTAATATTTTCCATGCTAGATGTGTTATTCTCACGATGAGTGTTTATTCACTTGTCATTGCACGAGAGTAAGGCTAACGTTTTAGGGATGCCCAGTCCCGAAATGGAAAAATGAATTTACTTTATGTTGTCAAATAATAAATTCCTTGGAAAGTGTTGGTATGGAGGGCACCCGTGGATACGGTTAGCCATGGAAAGTGAAAGTATGGTGGAAAAAGGAATAAACTTTATTTTCTATTTGGGAACCGCCTATGGCATATCTAGCATGGAAAGTGTTCGTAGCTCTACGTCGTTTTCGTTGGTGGGATGGATACACCTCCCAAAATGTTTTTATCTCAAATTTTTCGCTTTGAGCTCTAGCACCTCTACACATCCCTACTTCCCTCTGCGACGGCCTTTCTTTTACTTTATGCAATTTTTACTTTGAGTCTCCATCTTCTCTTACAAAAGCACCAACTAGGAGGTAGTATGATCATGCTCAAGTATTGGGGGTAGTTAATATTCGAGTGTGTTTCATGAATGGATCAATGTTTGAGCATGATGGGCTAGGGATAACTTATTTTAGCGTTGATATTTTGAAAGACATGGTTGTTTGTTGACATGCTTGAGTATCTAAATTATTATGTCAAAACTAGACTATTGCTATGAATCACATAGAAGTCCAAATGTCCATGCTATAAAGAAAAGAATATGATATGACTTGATGAACAGCACTCCACATCAAAAATTCTAATTTATCACTTACCTACTCGAGGACGAGCAGGATTAAGCTTGGGGATGCTGATACGTCTCCAACGTATCTATAATTTTTGATTGTTCCATGCTATTTTATTATCAATCTTGGATGTTTTATAATCATTTTATATCATTTTTTGGTACTAACCTATTGACATAGTGCCAAGTGGCAGTTGCTGTTTTTTCCATGTTTCTTACATCGCAGGAAATCAATATCAGATGAAGTCCAAATGCCACGAAACTCCACGATGATTTTTTATGGGCCAGAAGGAAGGCAATGGGCCCTGGTTGCACCTGGGGGGTGCCCTGAGGGGGCACAGCCCACCAGGACGCGCCCTGGTGGGTTGTGCCCACCTCGGGTGCCCCCGGGACCGCCTCTTTGCTCTATAAATACCCCCAAAAATACCAAAACCCTAGAAGCGTCGACGAAATACTCATCCAACAGCCACAAAGTCCAGAACCACCAGATCCAATCTGGACACCATCACGGAGGGGTTCACCACTTCCATTGGTGCCTCTCCGACGATGCGTGAGTAGTTCTTTGTAGACCTTCGGGGTCCATAGTTAGTAGCTAGATGGCTTTCTCTCTCTCGCTGAATTCTCAATACAATGGTCTCTTGGAGATCCATATGATGTAACTCTTTTTGCGGTGCATTTGTTGGGATCTGATAAACTTGGAGTTTATGATCAGCTATATCTTTTTATATCCATGAAAGTTATTTGAGTTTCTTTGATCTCTTATAGCCTCGTATTTCTTCTCCGATATTTGGGTTTTGTTTAGCCACCTTGATCTATTTATCTTGCAATGGGAAGAGGTGCCCGGTAGTGGGTTTGATCTTATGGTACTTGATCCCAGTGGCAGAAAGGGAACCGACGCATATGTATGGTTGCTACTAAGGATAAAAATATGAGATCTATATCTACCGCCATATAGATAAACGGATCTTGTCTACATCATGTCATTGTTCTTATTGCATTACTCCGTTTTTTCATTAACTTAATACACCAGATGCATGCTGGATAGCGGTCTATGTGTGGAGTAATAGTAGTAGATGCAGGCAGGAGTCGGTCTACTAATCTTGGACGTGATGCCTATATAATGATCATTGCCTGGATATCGTCATAATTATTTGAAGTTCTATCAATTGCCCAACAGTAATTTGTTCACCCACCGTTTGCTATTTTTCTCGAGAGAAGCCACTAGTGAAACCTACGGCCCCCGGGTCTTTTTCCTCATATATTTGCTTTGTGATCTATTATTTCAATCTATTATTTCAATCTATTACAACTTTCTCCCGTCGAGAGGTGTTGGGGAACGTAGTAATTTCAAAAAAATTCCTACGCACACGCAAGATCATGGTGATGCATAGCAACAAGAGGGGAGAGTGTGTCCACGTACCCTCGTAGACCGAAAGCGGAAGCGTTAGCACAACGCGGTTGATGTAGTCGTACGTCTTCACGATCTGACCGATCAAGTACCGAACGCACGGCACCTCCGAGTTCTGCACACGTTCAACTCGATGACGTCCCTCGAACTCCGATCCAGCCGAGCTTTGAGGGAGAGTTCCGTCAGCACGACGGCGTGGTGACGATGATGATGTTCTACCGACGCAGGGCTTCGCCTAAGCACCGCTACGATATAATCGAGGTGGATTATGGTGGAGGGGGGCACCGCACACGGCTAAGAGATCAAGAGATCAATTGTTGTGTCTATGGGGTGCCCCTCTCCTCCGTATATAAAGGGGTGGAGGAGGGGGAGGGCCGGCCCTCTCTATGGCGCGCCCTAGGAGGAGTCCTACTCCCACCGGGAGTAGGATTCCTCCCTTGCAAGTAGTAGGAGTAGGAGTCAAGGAAAGGGGAGAGAGAAGAGAAGGAAGGAGGGGGCGCAGCCCCTCCCCCTTGTCCAATTCGGACTAGGCCTTGGGGGCGCGCAACCTCTCCTCTCTCTTTCCCCTAAAGCCCAATAAGGCCCATATACTCCCCGGCGAATTCCCGTAATTCTCCGGTACTCCGAAAAATACCCGAATCACTCGGAACCTTTCCGATGTCCAAATATAGTCGTCCAATATATCGATCTTTACGCCTCGACCATTTAGAGACTCCTCGTCATGTCCCCAATCTCATCCGGGACTCCGAACTACCTTCGGTACATCAAAACACATAAACTCATAATATAACCGTCATCGAACTTTAAGCGTGCGGACCCTACGGGTTCGAGAACAATGTAGACATAACCGAGACACGTCTCCGGTCAATAACCAATAGCGGAACCTGGATGCTCATATTGGCTCCCACATATTCTACGAAGATCTTTATCGGTAAACCGCATAACAACATACATTGTTGCCTTTGTCATCGGTATGTTACTTGCCCGAGATTCGATCGTTGGTATCTCAATACCTAGTTCAATATCGTTACCGGAAAGTCTCTTTACTTGTTCCGTAATACATCATCCCGCAACTAACTCATTTAGTTGCAATGCTTGCAAGGCTTATAGTGATGTGCATTACCGAGTGGGCCTAGAGAGACCTCTCCGACAATCAGAGTGACAAATCCTAATATCGAAATACGCCAACCCAACAAGTACCTTTGGAGAAACCTGTAGAGCACCTTTATAATCACCCATTTACGTTGTGACATTTGGTAGCACACAAAGTGTTCCTCCGGTAAACGGGAGTTGCATAATCTCATAGTCATAGGAACATGTATAACTCATGAAGAAAGCAATAGCAACATACTAAACGATCAAGTGCTAAGCTAACGGAATGGGTCAAGTCAATCACATCATTCTCCTAATGATGTGATCCCGTTAATCAAATGACAACTCATGTCTATGGCTAGGAAACATAACCATCTTTGATCAACGAGCTAGTCAAGTAGAGGCATACTAGTGATACTCTGTTTGTCTATGTATTCACACATGTATTACGTTTCCGGTTAATACAATTCTAGCATGAATAATAAACATTTATCATGAGAATAAGGAAATAAATAATAACTTTATTATTGCATCTAGGGCATATTTCCTTCAGTATCCCACTTGCCCTAGAGTCAATAATGTAGTTCACATCGCCATGTGATTTAACACCAATAGTTCACATCACCATGTGATTAACACCCATAGTTCACATCGTCATGTGACCAACACCCAAAGGGTTTACTAGAGTCAATAATCTAGTTCACATCGCTATGTGATTAACACCCAAAGAGTACTAAGGTGTGATCATGTTTTGCTTGTGAGAGAAGCTTAGTCAACGGGTCTGTCATATTCAGAGCCGTATGTATTTTGCAAATATTCTATGTCTACAATGCTCTGCACGGAGCTACTCTAGCTAAATGCTCCCACTTTCAATATGTATCCAGATCGAGACTCAGAGTCATCCAGATCAGTGTCAAAGCTTGCATCGACGTAACTCTTTACAACGAACTCTTTATCACCTCCATAACCGAGAAACATATCCTTATTCCACTAAGGATAATTTTGACCACTGTCCAGTGATCTACTCCTAGATCACTATTGTACTCCCTTGCCAAAATCAGCGTAGGGTATACAATAGATCTGGTTCATAGCATGGCATACTTTATAGAACCTATGGCTGAGGCATGGGGAATGACTTTCATTCTTTTTCTATCTTCTGCCGTGGTCGGGCTTTGAGTCTTACTCAATTTCACACCTTGTAACACAGGCAAGAACTCTTTCTTTGACTGTTCCATTTTGAACTACTTCAAAATCTTGTCAAGGTATGTACTCATTGAAAAAAATTATCAAGCGTCTTGATCTATCTCTATAGATCTTGATGCTCAATATGTAAGCAGCTTCACAGAGGTCTTTCTTTGAAAAACTCCTTTTAAACACTCATTTTTGCTTTGCAGAATAATTCTACATTATTTCCGATCAACAATATGTCATTCACATATACTTATCAGAAATGCTGTAGTGCTCCCACTCACTTTCTTGTAAATACAGGCTTCACCGCAAGTCTTTATAAAACTATATGCTTCGATCAACTTATCAAAGCGTATATTCCAACTCCGAGATACTTGCACCAGTCCATAGATGAATCGCTGAAGCTTGCATATTTTGTTAGCACCTTTAGGATTGACAAAACCTTCTGGTTGCATCATATATAACTCTTCTTTAATAAATCCATTAAGGAATGTAGTTTTGTTTATCCATTTGCCAGATTTCATAAAATGCGGCAAGTGCTAACATGATTAGGATAGATTTAAGCATAGATACGAGTGAGAAACACTCATCGTAGTAAACACCTTGAACTTGTCGAAAACCTTTTGCGACAATTCTAGCTTTGTAGATAGTAACACTACTATCAGCGTCCGTCTTCCTCTTGAAAATCCATTTAATCTCAATGGCTCGCCGATCATTGGGCAAGTCAATCAAAGTCCATACTTTGTTCTCATACATGGATCGCATCTCAGATTTCATGGCCTCAAGCCATTTTGCGGAATCTGGGCTCATCATCACTTCCTCATAGTTCGTAGGTACGTCATGGTCAAGTAACATGACCTCCAGAACAGGATTACCGTACCACTCTGGTGCGGATCTTACTCTGGTTGACCTACGAGGTTTGATAGTAACTTGATCTGAAGTTTCATGATCATCATCATTAGCTTCCTCACTAATTGGTGTAGGAGTCACAGGAACAGATTTCTGTGATGAACTACTTTCCAATAAGGGAGCTGGTACAGTTACCTCATCAAGTTCTACTTTCCTCCCACTCACTTCTTTCGAGAGAAACTCCTTTCTCTAGAAAGGATCCATTCTTAGCAACGAATGTCTTGCCTTCGGATCTGTGATAGAAGGTGTACCCAACTGTCTCCTTTGGGTATCCTATGAAGACATATTTCTCCGATTTGGGTTTGAGCTTATCAGGATGAAACTTTTTCACATAAGCGCAACCCCAAACTTTAAGAAACGACAACTTTGGTTTCTTGCCAAACCATAGTTCATACGGTGTCGTCTCAACAGATTTAGATGGTGCCCTTTTTAACGTGAATGCAGCTGTCTCTAATGCATAACCCCAAAATGATAGTGGTAAATCGGTAAGAGACATCATAGATTGCACTATATCCAATAAAGTACGGTTATGACGTTCGGACACACCATTATGTGGTGTTCCAGGTGGCACGAATTTGTGAAACTATTCCACATTGTTTTAATTGAAGACCAAACTCGTAACTCAAATATTTGTCTCCGCGATCAGATCGTAGAAACCTTATTTTCTTGTCACGATGATTTTCCACTTCACTCTGAAGTTCTTTGAACTTTTCAAATGTTTCAGTTTCATTAAGTAGATATACCCATATCTGCTCAAATCATCTGGGAAGGTCAGAAAATAACGATACCCGTCGCGAGCCTCAACACTCATCGGACCACATACATCAGCATGTATGATTTCCAATAAGTCAGTCGCTTGCTCCATTGTTCCGGAGAACGGAGTTTTAGTCATCTTGCCCATAAGGCATGGTTCGCAAGCATCAAGTGATTCATAATCAAGTGATTCCAAAATCCCATCAGCATGGAGTTTCTTCATGCGCTTTACACCAATATGACAAAAACGGCAGTGCCACAAATAAGTTGCACTATCATTATTAAGTTTGCATCTTTTGGCTTCAATATTATGAATATGTATATCACTACGATCGAGATCCAACAAACCATTTTCGTTGGTGTGTATGACCATATAAGGTTTTATTCATGTAAACATAACAACAATTGTTATCTAACTTAAATGAATAACCGTATTGCAATAAACATGATCAAATCATATTCATGCTCAACGCAAACACCAAATAACACTTATTTAGGTTCAACACTAATCCGAATGTATAGGGAGTGTGCGATGATGATCATATCAATCTTGGAACCACTTCCAACACACATCATCACTTCACCCTTAACTAGTCTCTGTTTATTCTGCAACTCCTGTTTCGAGTTACTATTCTTAGCAACTGAACTAGTATCAAATACTGAGGGGTTGCTATAAACACTAGTAAAGTACACATCAATAACATGTATATCAAATATACCTTTATTCACTTTGCCATCCTTCTTATCCGCCAAATACTTGGGGTAGTTCTGCTTCCAGTGACCAGTCCCTTTGCAGTAGAAGCACTCAGTCTCAGGCTTAGGTCCAGACTTGGGTTTCTTCACTTGAGCAGCAACTTGCTTGCCGTTCTTCTTTGAAGTTCCACTTCTTCCCTTTGCCCTTTTCGTGAAACTAGTGGTCTTGTCAACCATCAACACTTGATGCTTTTCTTGATTTCTACCTTCATCGATTTCAGCATCACGAAGAGCTTGGAATTGTTTCCACTATCCCTTGCATATTATAGTTCATCACGAAGTTCTAGTAACTTGGTGATAGTGACTAGAGAACTCTGTCAATCACTGTCTTATCTGGAAGATTAACTTCCACTTGATTCAAGTGATTGTAGTACTCAGGCATTCTGAGCACATGCTCACTAGCTGAGAAATTCTCCTCCATCTTGTAGGCAAAGTACTGTTAGAGGTCAAATACCTCTCGACACGGGCATGAGTATGAAATACCAATTTCAACTCTTGGAACATCTTATATGCTCTGTGGCGTTTCAAAACATTTTTGAAGTCCCGGTTCTAAGCCGTAAAGCATGGTGCACTAAACTATCAAGTAGTCATCATACCGAGCTTTTGTCAAACATTCATAACGTCTACATCTGGTCCTGCAATAGGTCTGTCACCTAGCGGTGCATCAAGGACATAATTCTTCTGTGCAGCAATGAGGAAAATCCTCAGATCACGGACCAAGTACGCATCATTGCTACTATCATCTTTCAACTTAGTTTTCTCTAGGAACACATATAAAACATAGGGAAGCAAAAACGCGAGCTATTGATCTACAACATTATTTGCAAAATACTATCAGGACTAAGTTCATGATAAATTAAAGTTCAATTAATCATATTACTTAAGAACTCCCACTTAGATAGACATCCCTCTAATCATCTAAGTTTAGGCTCTTGCCACTCCTTGTTCCATAATCCATCTAATCTTTCACCCAAAACTTGAAAACTTCACAACACAAAACTTAACAGAAAATTTCATGATCTCCGTTAGCGAAAGAAAACAAAAGAGCACTTCAAGGTACTGTAATGAACTCATTATTTATTTATATTGGTTTAAAACCTACTGTATTCCAAATTCTCTATGGTTTATAAACTATTTTACTAGCCATAGATTCATCAAAATAAGCAAACAACACACGAAAAACAGGATCTGTCAAAAACAGAACAGTCTGTAGTAATCTGTAACTAACGCAAACTTCTGGAACTCCAAAAAATCATCCAAAATAGGACTACCTAGGCAATTTGTTTATTGATCATCAGCAATTGGAATCACTATTTTATCACGTTCTGGTGATTTTTAACAATTGTTTTCGTGAACAGAGAGTTTCTGGAAATTACAGCAAGATCAAATAAATATCATCCAAGAAGATCCTATAGGTTTAACTTGGCACAAACACTAATTAAAACATAAAAACACATCTAACCAGAGGCTAGAACAAATATTTATTCCTAAACAGAAGCAAAAAGCAAAAAAAACTAAAAAATAAAATTGGGTTGCCTCCTAACAAGCGTTATCGTTTAACGCCCCTAACTAGGCATAAAAGCAAGGATAGATCTAGGTATTGCCATCTTTGGTAGGCAATCCATAAGTGGCTCTCATTGTAGATTCATATGGTAATTTTATTTTTTCCTAGGGAAGTGTTCCATGCCTTTCTTTAATAGAAATTGGAATCTAATATTCCATTCCTTCATATCAATAATTGCACCAATCGTTCTAAGGAAAGGTCTACCAAGAATAATAGGGCATGAAGGATTGCAATCTATATCGAGAACAATAAAATCTACAGGCACATAGTTCCTATTTGCAACAATAAGAACATCATTAATTCTTCCCATAGGTTTCTTAATAGTGGAATCCGCAAGGTGCAAGTTTAGAGAGCAATCATCAAAATCACGGAAATCTAGCAAATCACACAAAGTTTTGGGAATAGTGGAAACACTAGCACCCAAATCACATAAAGCATAGAACTCATGATCCTTAATCTTAATTTTAATAGTAGGTTCCCACTCATCATAAAGTTTCTAGGGATAGAAACTTCCAACTCAAGTTTTTTTCTTCATAAGATTGCATCAAGGCATCAACGATATGTTTGGTAAAGGCTTTATTTTGACTATAAGCATGAGGAGAATTTAGCACATATTGCAACAAGGAAATACAATCTATCAAAGAGCAATTATCATAATTAAATTCCTTGAAATCCATAATAGTGGGTTTATTAACATCTAGGGTTTTGATTTCTTCAATCCCACTTTTATCAATTTTAGCATCAAGATCTAAAAACTCCAAATTTTTGGAACGCCTTCGAGGTAGAGGTGGATCATATTCAGTCTCATCATTATCAACATTCATATTGCAAAACAAGGATTTAATAGGAGACGCATCAATAACTTTTAGATCTTCATCTTTATTTTCATAGAATTTCAAGAACACGCTTTTATAAAGCAATCTTTCTTAGCATGCATCCTAGCGGTTCTTTCTTTGCACTCATCAACACTACAAAAAAAAGACACATCCGTGACATTTTGGGCCGAACGAATTTTTTTTTCTGTCATACATATGACACTTCTATGACGATAATTGTGACAAAACCCGGTATCATCATAGATGTGGTGGGCTCCTATATTCTATGACAAAAAATCATGACAGAAAATGGGCTTTTCGTCCTGGGCGGGCCGGAGATGCAACTGCATGACATTCTTTGGGCCGTCCATGACGGAAAAAACCGTGGTAGAAGCGAGGGGGAGAAAATTTTTGGGGAGTTCCCGGTTACGGTGGGAGGTCGGGGGCCGAGCGATGCGCGTTTCTCTTGTACACGTACGCGCGTGTGTGCGAGGCGTTGGCTCTAACTGAACCCGAGCGAGGCGTTGGGCTCTAACTGAACCCGAGCGATTGCACTGCAGGCTACACGTTACTGAACCCGAGCGATCGATCGATGGCTGTTAACTGAACCCGATCGAGCGATTCCTTCGCTACTGCTGCT